>NC_046155.1:7266075-7299807 GCF_011064425.1 Rattus rattus
GCTCCAGCTGTGGGGGCTGTGGCTCCAGCTGTGGGGGCTGTGGCTCCAGCCGGGGGGGCTGTGGTCTAGCTGGGGGGCTGTGGTCCAGCTGTGGGGGGGGGGCTGTGGTCTCAAGCTGTTGTGCCTGTGCTGCTGTGTGCCTGTTCGTTCCTGCTCTCCAGCTGTGGAGGGCTGCAAAGTCCAGTTGTTGTCAGTCCAGCTGCTGCAAGCCCTGCTGCTCTCAGTCCAGCTGCTTGTCAGTCCAGCTGTTGTAAGCCCTGCTGCTCTCAGTCCAGCTGCTGCAAGCCCTGCTGCTCTTTCGGGATGTGGGTCTCCTGTCAGTCCAGCTGCTGAAGCCCAGCTGTAATGCTCCCCAAGGTAAAGGCCTTTCATGCAAGATCTAAGACTCTCAACTTGGACCTAACCCTCTGATCTACCTTCCTCCACTGTGGCCTGTACTTTATCACCAGGTTCTGATTATCCTGCATCTTCCTTCTAATCACTCCTACTTCTCACAGCTTCAACACTAAGTTGGAATTTAGTCCCCACGAAAGAGGCCATGTGTGCTTATCTACTAGGTGCTAACAACATGCTCTGCAGTCATACTATCTCTAGTGTCTCACCATGGCTCACCCACCAGCAATAATAAGGTGAGCATTCAAACTTACTTGGACTTGGGACACCAAGGAATAGCAACCCCTGTTTTCTATTAAATTGAAAAGAGAAAACCAATAAACACATCATATGGACCAACAAGCATGCCCCAGTCATTCATCCTGTCCCTGCTCTTGTTACTCCATGGTTTCCTCATTTTCTTGCAGGTCTGGGTGGTCTTCCACCAGCCTGATGGTGGTGCTGGGGCAAAGCAAGGTCTCCGCCTCCTGTCCCCTTCTTCATGGCTCCTTCCTTAATTGGGATTTCTGTCCATTCATGCCTCACTAGAGAGTTGGTTAGAGGGGACACCACACTGTCAGTCCAACTGAGGCCCCTGATGCTGTGACAGCTCCCAGCTGCATCAGACCCACCCCTCCTGGAGACTCCCTAAGACTCTGATGTTCTCACCTGGTGAGGAGTGAGCTGCAGCTCACTTGGGAGCTCACACCTGTCCACCCTCACCATGCCCTGCTCCTGGGTCCTTTCCTGTAGCTTCCAGGTGGCACATAGACGGAGCTGCCTGTAAGGGAGACAGAACTGTCCATGTCAAGAGCAGAGGGCGCTGTGCACACAGCATGTCCTCTAAACTCCCTCACAGGCCCTGGACTACAGGTGACATTGAAGACCTTCCTTCATGGGAGCCAGTATGTTAAGCGAAGATAGCACAAAATTAAAGACCTGGCCCTGCTGTTCAGGACCTTGTAGACCTGGGACACTGGTGTCACTCTGAGGACTGGGAACACGTGCTTGTTAAGGGAGCCAGGAACTCAGATGTAGGGTTGGGCAGAGCAAAGGTCTAATTCTGAACCATGCTCCTCAATGTTACTTGGTGATATTGACATGTACATGCATATGCATAAACACACACATATGTACATACATACATACATACATACATACATACATACATACAACGTGATTCAGGAGATGGTTTTGCTCCTTATTTTATATTCTGGGGACTAAACTCTAGTTGAGGGCAAGTACATTTACCCTGAAATACCTTGGCAGGTTTTATTCTTTAAAAAGAAAAACCATCCCCCCCCCCCCCCGTTGCTCAGTCTGGCCTGGATACTGAAGCTTTCTTCCCTGTCTCAGCCTCTCTACTGCTGTGCCTACCCATGTGCTCCAACATGTCCAGCTGAACACTGCCTTCCAAAGCTATGTTTTCTTGCTCAAGCAGAGCCAGGAACTGTGGCCATGGCCTTAGAGGTCTGACCACAAGGACTGATTCTGCAGCTCTGGAACCTGGGCTCAGCTATAATGTCTGCTGGGCTCTAATCAGAACAATGCATTGTAAACATTCAGCATGTATTAAGACACTGTCAGAGTACTCTCTCCCAGCGCTTAGTTCCTCTCCACATAGTGAGTATTTCTGACAACTAAGGCACATTCTGGACCTGTGGTATTACCCAGTAGTACACAGAGGCTGTATCCCAGCTGTCTGGTGACACAGCGATTTTGTGTAAACATGTCTGGGATCATGGCCAGGGTCTGAGCAGCGGGGAAGCAGCTCCATGCTGTTCCTCCAGAAGCCACACGATGGCGGTGTGAGAGATTCCTGCAGCTGAAGGTTCTCTTGCTGTTGGAGTTCTTTCATGCCCTTACTCCTTACCTTGTGTGAGGAGAAGCAACTACATCTGTGTGCAGTGCCAAAATGTCAAAGAAAACCTTGGGCAGCAGGAAGCACAAGCTTGGAGCATCCAAGCTCATCTGGTGTTAGTTGGAAGAGAGTGTGATTTTCTCTACAATGTGGTTTGTTAATGCAGGGAATAAAGGACAGGGAAGGGGAGCAGCGGAAAGAGAAGATGAGGGGAGGGAATAGAAGGAATGTGAAGGGAAGGGAAGAAAGGGGAGGAAAGGAAGGGAGGGGAAGGGAGTTAGGGGAAGAGAGGGGAGAGAGGGAGAGAGAAGGGGAGGGAAGAGAAGTGGAGTAGAAGGGAGGGAATGGATGGGTAGGGGAAGGAAAGGAAGATGAAGGGAAGAGGATGGGAGGGGAGGGAAGAAATGGGAGATTAGAGGAAGGAAGGAAAGGAAAGAGGAGGTGCAGGAAGGGAAATTAAGGAGACTGCTCAGTTGGTAACATGTTTGTCTAGTAAGCAAGAAGAAACATGACTTTCCCAAAAGAACCCACGTGAAATGCCAGGAGTTGCCAACATGGTGGCACAAGCCTAAAACCTAGCATTTCACTTGAGTTCGAGGTAGGCAGATCTCTGTAAGTTGGAGGCCTGCCAGGTCTATATAACAAATTTCAACATGCTTGGGTTACAGAGTGAACAGTGTGTTTAAAAAAACAATACCAAGAGAGGCTGAGCACCCAGAAGTGCAGACATCCTGAGACTGCAGGACAGATTGCCTCTTCTGTACACCTCTGCCCACATCATGGTTCAAGGGGAAACTGCACAGTGCCTCTGGACATGGGAATATAGGAACCGTCAGCCACCAGTATCTGTGGTTCTGGTCCACGCCCAGGACTGAACTGAACCAGTCAAACAGCTCCCTGCACCCAAATCCCATTGGGGAGAGGGCTGGACCCTCAGAAGTGCAAACACTCCTGAGAAATCAGAGGAGACTACCCTCTGCCCATATTCTAAACCCAAGAGGGAATCGCCTAATACCAACTGAGCCCCCTGGGTGCAAGGACCTAGGAGTAATCAGGGGCAGCACCCTTCTAATTCCTTCCCGAGTCTAGAGCTGAAAGACAGTCACCAGGAGCACCCACACACCTGAGAGCAGAGCACCTGCTCTCAGGAAAGGCTGAAAGAAAATAGGAAAACAGTTCTACAGCAGTGCTGAGACAGAGGCCTACAGCAGGGTCAAGCCAATCTCAGAAACAGCAAGACAAGCAAACACCAGAGACAACTCAATGGTGAGCGGCAAGCGCAGCAACCTAAGCAACAGAAACCAAGACTACTTGGCATCATCAGAGCCCTGTTCTCCCACCAAAGAAAATACTGGATATCCAAACATGCCAGAAAAGCAAGATTTAGATTTAAAATCACATTTTATGATAATGATAGAGGACTTTAAGAAAGAAATAAATAGCTCCCTTAAAGAAATGTGGGACAACATAAATAAACAAGTAGAATCCCTTAAAGAGGAAACACAAAAATCCCTGAAAGAATTACAGGAAAACACAACCAAACAGGTGAAGGAAGTGAACAAAACTGTCTAGGACTTAAAAATGGAAATAGAGACAATAAAGAAAGCACAAAGGGAGACAACCCTGGAGATAGAAAACCTAAGGACGAGACTAGGAGTCATAGATACAAAGATCACCAACAGAATACAAGAGATAGAAGAGAGACTCTCAGGGGCAGAAGATGCCATAGAAAACATCGACACAACCACACAAAAAGCTCCTAGTCCAAAACATCCAGGAAAGCTAGGACACAATGAGAAGATCAAACCTAAGGATAATAGTTATAGAAGAGAGTGAAGACTCCCAACTAAAAGGTCCAGTAAATATATTCAAGAAAATTATAGAAGAAAACATCCCTAACCTAAGACATCCTAAACATCCTAAACATCCCTAAGAGATGCCCATAAACATACAAGAAGCCTACAGAACTCCAAATAGATTAGACCAGAAGAGAAATTCCTCCCGTCACATAATACTTAGAACACCAAGTGCACAAAACAAAGAAAGAAAATTAAAAGCAGTAAGGAAAAAAGGTCAAATGACATATAAAGGCAGACTTATAAGAATTACACCAGAGACTTCTCCCCAGAGACTATGAAAGCCAGAAGATCCTGGACAGATGTCATACAGACCCTAAGAGAACACAAATGCCAGCCCAGGCTACTATATCCAGCAAAACTCTCAATTAACATAGATGGAGAAACCAAGATATTCCATGACAAAACCAAATTTACACAATATCTTTCTACAAATCCAGCCTACAAAGGATAATAGATGGAAAACTCTAACACAACAAGAGAAACTACACCATACAGAAAGCAAGAATATATAACCTCCTTGCAATGAAACCAAAAGAAGACAAACAAACATAGTTCTACCTCTAACAACAAAAATAACAGGAAGCGGCAATCACTATTCCTTAAAATCTCTCAACAAACTCAATTCCCCAATAAAAAGACATAGACTAGCAGACTGGATATGTAAAGAGGATCCAGCATTTTGCTGCATACAGGAAATGCACCTCAGAGACAAAGCAAATGACCCGAAGAAACAAGCTGGAGTTGCCATTCTAATATCGAATAAAATTGACTTTCAACCAAAAGTCATTAAAAAAGATAAGGAAGGACACTTCACATTCATCAAAGGAAAAATCCACCAAGATGAACTCTCAATCTTAAATATCTATGCTCCAAATGCAAGGGCACCTACATTCATAAATGAAACTTTGCTAAAACTCAAATCACACATTGCACCTCACACAATAATACTAGGAGATTTCAACACCCTACTCTCATCAATGGACAGATCATGGAAACAGACATTAAACAGAGACATAGAGAAACTAACAGACGTTATGAACCAAATGAATTTAACAGATATTTATAGAACATTCCATCCTAAAACAAAAGGATATACCTTCTTCTCAGCACCTCATGGTACCTTCTCCAAAATTGACCATATAATTGGTCACAAAACAGGCCTCAACAGATATAGGAAGATAGAAATAGTCCCATGCATCCTGTCAGATCACCACAGACTAAGGCTGGTATTCAATAACAACAATCACAACAGAATGCCCATATATAAATGGAAGTTGAACAATGCACTACTCAATGACAACTTGGTCAAGAAAAAAATAAAGAGAGAAATTAAAGACTTCTTAAAATTTAATGAAAATGAAGATACAACATACCCAAATTTATGGGACACAATGAAAGCGGTGCTAAGAGGAAAACTCATAGCTCTGAGTGCCTGCAAAAAGAAACAGGAGAGAGCATATGTCAGAAGCTTGACAGCACACCTAAAAGCTCTAGAACAAAAAGAAGCAAATACACCCAGGAGGAGTAGAAGGCAGGAAATAATCAAACTCAGAGCTGAAATCAACCAAGTAGAAACAAAAAGGACCATAGAAAGAATCAACAGAACCAAAAGTTGGTTCTTTGAGAAAATCAACAAGATAGATAAACCCCTAGCCAAACTAACCAGAGGTCACAGAACATGTATCCAAATTAACAAAATCAGAAATGAAAAGTGAGACATAACAACAGAATCTGAAGAAATTTAAAATATTATCAGATCCTACTACAAAAGCCTGTATTCGACAAAACTGGAAAATCCAGAGGAAATGGACAACTTTCTAGACAGATACCAGGTAAGTTAAATCAGGAACAAATAAACCATCTAAACAACCCCATGACTGCTAAAGAAATAGAAGCAGTCATTAAAAGTCTTTCAACCAAAAAGAACGAGTCCAGATGGGTTCAGTGCAGAATTCTATCAGACGTTCATAGAAGACATCATAACAATACTATCCAAAGGATTCCACAAAATTGAAACAGATGGAGTCCTACCAAATTCCTTCTATGAAGCCACAATTATTCTTATACCTAAACCACACAAAGACCCAACAAAGAAAGAGAACTTCAGACCAATTTCCCTTATGAATATCGATGCAAAAATACTCAATAAAATTCTGGCAAACCGAATCAAGATCACATCAAAACAATCACCCACCATGATCAAGTAGGCTTCATTCCAGGGATACAGGGATGGTTTAATATAAGGAAAACCATCAACGTGATCCATTATATAAACAAACTGAAAGAACAAAACCACATGATCATTTCATTAGATGCGGAGAAAGCATTTGGCAAAATTCAACACCCCTTCATGATAAAAGTCCTGGAAAAATCAGGAATTCAAGGCCCATACCTAAACATAGTAAAAGCAATATACAGCAAGCCAGTAGCTAATATCAAACTAAATGAGAGAAATTGAAGGAATCCCACTAAAATCAGGGACTAGACACGGCTGCCCACTCTTTCCCTTCTTTTTCAATATGGTACTTGAAGTCCTAGCCATAGCAATCAAACAATGAAAGTAGGTCAAAGGGAAAAATATTAGAAGGGATGAAGTCAAAATACTAATATTTGAAGATGATATGATAGTATATTTAAGCGATCCCAAAAGTTCCACCAGAGAACTACTTAACCTGATAAACAACTTCAGCAAAGTGTCCTGGTATAAAATTAACTCAAACAAATCAGTAGCCTTCCTCTACTCAAAGGATAAACAGGATGATAAAGAAATTAGGGAAATGACACCCATCACAGTATTCCCAAATAATATAAAGTATCTTGGTGTGACTTTAACCAAGCAAGTGAAAGATCTGTATGATAAGAACTTCAAGTCTCTGAAGAAAGAAACTGAAGATCTCAGAAGATGGACAGATCTCCCATGCTCATGGATTGGCAGTATTAATATAGTAAAAATTGCCATTTTGCCAATCATCTACAGATTCAATGCAATCTCCATCAAAATTCCTACTCGATTCTTTATAGAGAAAGAAAGAGCAGTTTGCAAATCCATTTGGAATAACAAAAAACCCAGGATAGGAAAAACTATACTCAACAATAAAAGGACTTCAGGGGGAATCACTATCCCTGAACTCAAGCAGTATTACAGAGCAATAGTGATAAAAACTGCATGGTATTGGTACAGAGATAGACAGATAGATCAGTGGAACAGAACTGAAGACCGAGAAATGAACCCACACACCTATGGTCACTTGATCTTTGACAAAGGAGCTAAAACCATCCAATGGAAGAAAGATAGCATTTTCAACAAATGGTGCTGGTTCAACTGGAGGTCAGCATGTAGAAGAATGCAAATTGATCCATTCTTTTCATCCTGTACAAAGCTTAAGTCCATGTGGATCAAGGACTTCCACATCAAATCAGATAGACTCAAACTAATAGAAAAAAAAGTGGGGAAGAGACTCGAACACATGGGCACTGGGGAAAATTTCCTGAACAAGACGCCAATGGCTTATGCTCTAAGATCAAGAATCAACAAATGGGACCTCATAAAACTGCAAGTCTTCTGTAAGGCAAAGGACACTGTCACTAGGACAAAATGGCAACCAATAGATTGGGAAAAGATCTTTACCAATCCTACATCTGATAGAGGACTAATATTCAAAATATACAAAGAACTCAAGAAGTTAGACTCCAGAGAGCCAAATAACCCTATTAAAAATGGGGTACAGAGCTAAACAAAACATTCTCAGCTGAGGAATATAAAATGATCAAAAAACACCTAAAGAAATGTTCAACATCCTAAGTCATCAGGGAAAAGCAAATCAAAACAACCCTGAGATTCCACCTCAAACCAGTCAGAATGGCTAAGATAAAAAAAAAAAAAAAAAAAAAAAACAAAAAAAAAAAAAAAACAAAAAACCTCTGGTGACAGCAGATGCTGGTGAGGATGTGGAGAAAGAGGAACACTCCTCCATTGTTGGTGTGATTGCAGGCTGGTATAACCACTCTGGAAATCAGTCTGGAGGTTCCTCAGGAAATTGGACATTCCACTACCTGAGGACTCAGCTATACCTCTCCTGGGGTATATATCCAAAAGATGCTCTAACATACAACAAAGACACATGCTCCACTATGTTCATAGCAGCCTTATTTATAATAGCCAGAAGCTGGAAAGAACCCAGATGTCCTTTAACAGAGGAATGGATACAGAAAATGTGGTACATCTACACAATGGAGTACTACTCAGCTATCAGAAACAATGACTTCATGAAATTCATAGGCAAATGGAATGAACTAGAAAAATCATCCTGAGTGAAGTAACCCAATCACAGAAAAATACACTTGGTATGCACTCATTAATAAGTAGATATTAGCCCAAAAGCTTGAATTACCCAAGATGCAATCCACAGACCACAGGAAGCTCAAGAAGAAGGATGACCAAAATGCACATGTTCCCAATCCTTCTTAAAAGGAGGAACAAAAATATCAATAGGAGGGGATATGGAGGCAAAATTTAGAGTAGAGAATGAAGGAACAGCCATTCAGAGCCTGCCCCACCTGTGGCCCACATATATATATATATATATATACTATATCTATCTATATCTATATCTATATCTATATCTATATCTATATCTATACACTATATCTATATCTATATCTATATCTATATCACATCTATATCTATCTCCACCAAAACTAGATAAGATTGATGAAGCTAAAAAGTGCATGCTGAAAGGGACTGGATATAGATGTCTCCTGAGAGACACATCCAGAGCATGTCCAATACAGAGGTGAATGCTAGCAGCAAAGCATTGAATTGAGAACAGGACCACCTTTGGGGGAATTAGAGGAAGGATTGAAAGAGTTGAAGGAGCTCGCAACCCCATGAGAACAACACTGCCAACCAACCAGAGCTTCCAGGGACTAAACCACTACCAAAAGACTATACATGGACTGACCCAGGGCTCCAACTGCATATGTAGCAGAGGATAGCCTTGTTGGGGCATCAAAGGAAGGGGAAGCCCTTGGTCCTTCCAAGGTTGGACCCCCAGTGTAGGAGAATGTTGGGGGGAGTAAAGGGGGTGGATGGGGAGAACACCTGTATGGGGGAGGGGGAAGGGATGGGGGCTTATGGACAGGAAACCAGGAAAGGGAGTAACATTTGAAGCATAAATAAAGAAATATATCTAATAAAAAATGGCCAATGAATAATAAAAAGTAAGTAAAAAACAAAAAACAAAAAACCAAGCCAAACAGCCAGGGCTGTGGTAAGTGCTCCTAATCCCAGTGCTCCCTAGGAGGCTAGGTAGGTAGAATTTGTTTTGGAAGAACACTCAACAAAATCTCTGTTGCCTTCAAAGAATTATGTGATATAACCTGCATCTTATGATCCAATCAGCATGTTTTCCTTTCAAACTGTGCATTCAGTTAACTGTCTTAGCTGCTTCTCGTTCTCTAAGATGCTCGCTGTACAGGACAGGTTAGTCCTGTGATGAGATTTGCTTTCTCAGCCTCAGCTTCCATTTGGAAGCAGCAGAGCCAAACTGTTCCACCCAGAATAAAATCCAATGTTGGCAATTCAATTAACTGTTATTTTATTGAGTTTTGAAGGAGGTAAAGCCCTCTATAACCATTTGGATATTTATCTCTGTGTTAGAGTTAACTGTAAAATTTCTATTTTGCTAGTCACATTCACAGAAATGGAGAAAAAGAAGCATTATTTGCCTATAAATTAATATAATTCAAGACTCTCGCTAATTCTCTCTCTCTCTCTCTCTCACACACACACACACACACGCACACGCACACACACAATTCACACAAACAATTTTTAAATTAGGCATAATAAGAAAGAAATTTTATTATGAAATAAGTTACACACACACACACACACACACACACACACACACACACACACACACACACACACACACATCTGAAGGAGCCAGTGATTCATTGCTGGGTTACTTGGGAATTCTGAGGGCAGGCTCCTTTTCCCCACAGTTAGGTTTTAACACAGGTTAAGTCTTCAAGGACAAGTATGTGAATGTTGCCTGGGGAACAGAGAGCCTGCAGAAACTTGATATTTGCAAAGTTCACAAACCACGGCAGAGCTCTCCCCAATACCACTACTCTGCCTCACCCCAGTGGCTCAGTATGATTCTCCCAAGTTATTACAGCTGGAAAATTGCACTTCTGTAGGTACGGACTCTGTTGACCTGTGAGGTTTCATTCCCAACCATTTTGGCCAGTGCTGGTGGGGGAAAGGCTTTGTTTTTCAGAGCTTGTTTTTTTGTGTATCTGCCATTTGACAGGGGAGGACCAAACCAAAACCCAAATCCACCTTTGGAGCCTGAGACACACGGCGATCCTCCTAGAGGGTGAGGCTGAGGACTCTGAGCTGGTAATTCTTGGATTGGTTAGTGGAAGCATATACCACAAGTGTATAGTCCTTACTGGTGCAGCCTGTGATGCTCTCAGAAATGGCCCATCTCACTGTACGTTGCTCCAGTCTCCACAATAAGGTTCAGAAAATCTTACAGGGCCCCTCCAGTCTTTCTCACTTTCCGTTAATAAATTTACATTCAGTGCTTCGGCGACCACCAATTCTGCAGCCATGCTATAGGCCCAATATCTGATAGTTCATTCAAACATATCTTTATCCTGTCACTCTATGTCCAAATAGAGATGAAGGAAAAAAGCAAAACAAACAAACAAAACAAAACAAAACAAAAAAACCCTAGGACCCCAGCTACTCATTCTACCAACCCACCCATGTCTCTTACTAACATGCAACCAACCTGGGGGTTTATAGTAGACAATAGCAACCAAGCTTCCCTGCACAGTCATGAACCTGATAATCTTGAAACTAAACAAGATATGAAATGAAGAGATGAATCCATGCACTGTGTCTGTTGAGAAAAAGTCAAATCCAGAGCAACAGAAAGATGAGACAGGCTGATAAGTAAGCATGTACCCCCCCAATTACACAGCTAAAAAAGCAAGGGGAATGGGAAATGTCTCCATGCAGGAGGGTTATAAGATGTGCTCTGCATGCATCCAGGGTGCCACACATTCTGGGCTGAGGGCCAGCATTGCAAAGTGGTAAAATTCTCCATCTCACTTTTGCTGCTCTGAGTCTCCAGGGCTCTCCTTGTGAAGTGAGGGTCCTTGTTCCTCACAGTAGCTTCCCAGCTAAGCTCACCAAGGGGCCAGATAGGCTGATGCTCTAAAAAAACACTCACATCTCTGCTTTACCCTGTAGAGGTCAAAAATAACTGATGCTGGCTGAGGGGGAAGATGAGGACAGTCTGTCAGGTAAAGTAACTCTGCCCCAGTGTGGGCCACTCAACATCCCTCCTACCCTGGTTTCCTTACTCTGAGGGTCTGCTGACTGCCTACCAAAGTCCGTAGTGAAATCTATAGAGTCCAGAGCTTATTCCCTGACAGCTCTAACAAACTAAGCTCAACCACCCTTCCTGCACAGAACAGTTAAACTGACAAATAATGGCAAAAGTCAAAGGAAAGAGACTTATTTCGGGAGGTATTAGTCATGGTTCTCTAGAGTCAAAAAAAAAAAAAAAGGTAGTCTCAATATAGTAAGGGAATTTGTTGATGGCTTATAGTCTGTAGTCCAAGTCTCCAACAATGGTCAACTGTGGATGCAACTCCAAAGATCTAATAGTTGCTCAGTTCCACAAGGCAAGCTAGCAAAGAAGAGAATCTTCCTTCTTCCAATGTCCTTACATAGGTCTCCACCAAAAGGTGTGACCCAGATTAATGGTGTGTACCACCATGCCTGGATCAGGGACTTGCTTTGTCCCAGATGCCCTTGAACTCAGAGGTCTCATGTCTTAGTCTCCTGGGATTCACAACCACTACATCTCAAGATCTCCGTGACAAGATGCAGGTCAGAAACTTGTATCTTCCAACCTCAAGAGCAAGATCCCAGGTGAGCCTTCCAATTCTGGATTGTAGTTCATCCCAGATATGGTCAAGTTGACAATCAGGAATAGCCACTACAGGGGCCACATTAAAAGGGGGAAGCAGCAGACCCATTCCTCTTTGGGATCCTGACATGATATTCAGATTTAAAGGGAGCAGGAGGTGAATATAGGTAAGCAGTCCTGGTCAGGGTGTGGTCCAGCCCACTACCAACCCGCCATTCTCTTCTCACTTCCAAGATGGCATCTTCCCCAGTAATGATTCCTCTACTTTCCTTTACCCACCCAGAGGGTTTATACAAATTGTTGTAAAAAAAAAAAAAAGTTGAAGAACCTGGGAATTCAGAACGTGCCCTCTAGATTTATATCTATGCTGTGACAATGTAACCTGGGCCATCCTGCAATGCTCTATAAATACACAGCTAGTTTACAACTCACAGAGATCTGTCTGCCTCTGACTCCTAGCTGCTCGGATTAAAGACATGCATTTCCACACAGAACTAAAGTTTGTTTTAAAACACTACACTTACACCAGATGATATGGGTCAAGAAAACAAAGCCATGTTGAGAAGATGGGATGAGGAAATTCTATCAAATCACCCTATGAAAACCTAGGCCTAGCATATCCCATGTGAAGAGGAGGATCAGGTGACCCATGAGTCACAGGGCTCAGGTCAGAGGAGGAAACCACCACTGTTATAGACTGATGAGAGCGAGTGCTGGGGTGGGCAAGTGGAACCTGACACCCAGGAGACAAGCAGACTAATTACCAGGAAGTAATCATGGGATGGGAACAAGGCTTATCAATGTCTCCTTATAGCTCAAAGGAAGGGGACTGGGCATCTTCTGATGGACACTTGTTGATGTTTATTGAGGGGAAGCATTTCCTGCCACATGGCAGTCTGTTTTGGAAAAGCATAGGGAAAACAGAAGGAACAGACAACACTATGCAGAAGAGGCTCCTAAGCTGTGACACATTCAGGATCCAGGAAGTGACCATGTGAGCCTCCCATCTGACCTGGGCAGGGATATAAAGACCCCAGGATCAGAAGGCTCCACATCTGCACACCTTCCTCTCCACCTGCTCCTCTGACCTACTCCATCCTCAACCAAACACCAGAACCATGACTGGCTGTGGCTGCTCAGGAGGCTGTGGCTCCAGCTGTGGGGGCTGTGGCTCCAGCTGCTGCAAACCTGTTTGCTGCTGTAAGCCAGTGTGCTGCTGTGTACCCACCTGTTCCTGCTCCAGCTGTGGGGGCTGTGGGTCCAGCTGTAGGGGCTGTGGGTCCAGCTGTGGGGGCTGTGGCTCCAGCTGCTGCAAGCCTGTATGTTGCTGCAAGCCAGTGTGCTGTTGTGTTCCTGTCTGTAGCTGCTCCAGCTGTGGAGGCTGTTGCTCCAGCTGTGGAGGCTGTGGTTCCAGCTGTGGAGGCTGTGGCTCCAGCTGTGGGGGCTGTGGCTCCAGTTGTGGAGGCTGTGGCTCCAGCTGTGGGGGCTGTGGCTCCAGCTGTGGGGGCTGTGGCTCAAGCTGTTGCAAGCCTGTGTGCTGCTGTGTGCCTGTCTGTTCCTGCTCCAGCTGTGGGGGCTGCAAGCCCTGCTGCTGTCAGTCCAGCTGCTGCAAGCCCTGCTGCTGTCAGTCCAGCTGCTGCGGTCAGTCCAGCTGCTGTCAGTCTAGCTGCTGCAAGCCCTGCTGCTGTCAGTCCAGCTGCTGTAAGCCCTGCTGCTGTCAGTCCAGCTGCTGCAAACCCTGCTGCTCTTCAGGATGTGGGTCTTCCTGCTGTCAGACTGGCTGCTGAAGCTAGCTAGCTGCAATGCCCCCATGTGTTGCTAATGCAAGATCTAAGACTCTCAACTTGACCCCGCCCCTCTGAACTACCCTCTGCTCCTGTTGCCTTCACTTCATCCCCAGGTTCCTGATTATCCTGCATGTTCCTTCCCTTAGCGCTCCTGCTTCCCACAGCTTCAACTCAAATCTGGATTTTAGTGCCCAAGAAGGGGCCATCTGCTCATCCACCGTGTGCCAACAAATATGCTCTGCAGTCATATGATCTCTAATGTCTCACCATAGCCCACCAACCTCCAGCAATAGCGTGAGCATTCAGTCTTACTTGGACTTGGACACCAAGGAATAACAACCTCTGCTTTCTCTTAAATTGAAAGTCACAAACCAATAAACACATCACATAGATCAATACAAGCATGTCTCAGTCATTCATCCTGTCCCTGGCTGTCACTCCATGGTTTCCTCATTTTCTTGCAGGTCTGTGTGGTCCTCCACCAGCCTGATGGTGGTGCTGGAGGCAGCTAAGGTCTCCTGCCTCCCATCCTCTTCTTCCTGGCTCCTCCCTCTCTAGGGATTCCTCTCTATTCACGCCTTAGTAGATTTGGTCGGAGGGACACCGCTCTGCCTGGCCAACTGAGGCCCTGAAGCTGGGACAGCTCCAGACTGTGTCAGATACCACTCCTCTGATGACTCCTTTTGCAAGGCCCTGATTTTCACACTTGTTTTGTGAGTGAGCTGCAGATCTCTGGGAGCTCACACAGCCCTTCTCTCACCAAGCCCTTCTCCTGGGTCATTTTCATCTAGTTTCCAGTAGGTGGCACCCATAGTTCTTTTGTAACATGGAGCTGCCTGTAGGGAGACAGAAGTGACATGTCAAGAGCAGAGGAGGAGTGTGCACCCAGCATGTCCTCTAACGCTCTCACGGGCCTTCTGGGCTATGAGGCTCAAAGACCTTTCTTCATAAAGAGCCTGTGTTCTAAGCAAAGGAAAGCATGAAAAGTAAAGACCTGGTCTTGCCCACTATGGGCAGTGCTGCCCTGGGCACGTCACCCTTGGTTGTATAAAAATGCAAATAGAACAAGACATGTAGAGGAAGCCTGTAAGAAACATTCTTCCATGGCCTCTGCCTCAGCTTTTCCTCCACGTCCCTGCCCTGACCCCTCTTCCTGATTAGACTGTGAGATGTGATGTGAAATAAATCATTGTCTCCCAAAGCTGCTTTTGGCCATCATGTTTATTATAGCAATAGAAAGAAAACTAGGATGCGCTGTGTGTAACTTCCCCGAAGTGTAGTGGTAGCTAGCCTGGATGGCATAATTAGTCCATCTGGGTCAACCCAGAAACCTCTCATTACAGAAACTTTGGCCTTGGTTTATTGGCTGGGTGGCGAATAACGAGGCAGTTATTAGCCTCTTATGTCTGGGGTCAAATTGGTAAAACACGTTGCCTGCTCTGTGCTGCTGCTACTGCTGCTACAGCTGCAGTCAGTGAAAGGCTGGGAAACAGAAATTCAAAGGATTATCTCACTTGCAGTAAAAAAGATTTAGAAAATGGAAATTTGGAGAAACTGCAGAGGAGAATTAAATTTAAGAAAAAATGGATCCAATTGTTTTTTTTTTATTTCAATGTATTATAGTTAGGTTTGTTATTGGTGTAATGAATTACCATGACCAAAGCAACTTGGTGAGGAAAAGGCCTATTCTGCTTATAGTTCTATATAATGGTTCGCCATCTAAAGCGCTGGGATCAGGAACTCATGGAGGACAGGAACCTAGACTGGAGACAGGAGCTGATGCAGAGGCCATGGAGGAATGTTGCTTACTGGCTTGCTCCCCATGGTTAGCAGACAAGGGATAGCACCATTCACAATGAGCTAGACCCTCACCCATTAATCACTAATTTTTTAAAAACTGCCTTACAGGCCTGATCTTATGGAGGTACATTCTTGATTGAGGTTACTTCCTCTCAGATGACTTTAACTTGTGTCAAGTTGACATAAAACTATCCAGAAAAATATATGAACAAGTGTGGTGGAGTCCAGAGAACAACCTCATGTCTCATTATCAGAAATTTTGTCCACTTCCTTTGAGGCAAGCTGAAGACAGAGGCTATAAAAGTGATAAGAACGGTTAGGTATCCCAGAGCCGGAGGCTGTAACTGGCTTAATTTTCCTAGAGATAGAGGCCATATAATGAGCAGAGCATTCCTGAGAAAAATTCCTGAGACAGAGGGTGTGTAAGCGGGCTTGACTCCCAGCACTGCACAAGGCTGCATCCCACCCACTATAGATAACAGATGCTTCCTCCTAGATGGTAGACCAGTAGCCCAGAAATGAGCGCTGGCTACCCTTGACTAGCAGTTCTTATAGGTGTCTGACTTGCTGATGGGAAAGTTCTTCCCTGGAGCACGGAAGAGAAAGTGCCTATAGCCCCAAACATTAGACCCACCATGACGACCACTGTCAGAGAAAGGCCTGCTGCTACTGTGGGTCCACTGAAAATAGGATGGACCCAGATTCTGCATGGAAAGTTTAGGGGTGGAGGAAAAGGAAAATGTGATGGTTGCCCACTTGGAAAGAGTATTAATGAGGAATTGTCTATATTGGGTTAGCATGTAGGCATGTGTGTGTGGGATTGTCTTAAATTCGTCAATGTGGAAAGATCTAGCCCACTCTGGGCAGCACCATTCCCTAGGCATGGGGTCCTTCAGTGTATAAAAGTTGAGAAATGGAGTTGAGCACAAGCAAGCAAGCAAGTTAGCATGCATGTATCCCTTCTCTAAGCTCTTGGCTGTCCATGTGATGTGACTAAGTGCTTCAAGTTTCTACCTTGACTTCCTCACAGTGAGGAATTGTAAGCTGAAATAAACCCCCAAGTGTCTTTTTGCCAGAGTATTTTATTACAGGAAGAGAAGTAAAACTAGGACAGGAAGTAAGCAAAGATAAACCAAAATCCTTTCACTGAAGTGTGATCACGTCTCTGTGGATTCTGCTCTCTTAGATACATACCCTATGCTCATATCACACACAAATCAAATGCAGCTATTTCTCAAAGGGGACCTGTGCATCCCACAAAGCACGGAAGATTCCAAGACATTTATAAAAGTGACCCAAAGAATCATGGCTGAACACCACCAAAGCCGGATACAGTGAACTCCAGCATGTTGGGCAAGAGAAATGTCCTGGATGAGCATATTTCCTCCAGAGTGAGCTGAGCAAAGACACTGGTAGATGTCATAAAAGTGGGTTCCACCATTTTTTGTGTGGGAATCATCCTCTGCACAATGACTGAATGTCTGGTGGTGAGAGGAGAAGCCCTGTGTAAAAATGATGGGGCCACTTTCATTGATATTATGCAATTCTGGTTTTTGAAGTGTGTGTGCATTCGTGGTGTGTGTCTGTGTGTGTGTACATGTGTGTGCCCACATATGTGTGCATGTGTGTATGCATATGTGTACATGTGTGTATGCATATGTGTGAATATGTATCTGCCCATCTGTGAGTGCACCCGTGTATGTGTGTGTGGTGTGCCATATGTGTGTGCATGTACGTGTATGCATGTGTGTATATTTGCATGTGAATTTGTATATGCATGTGTGTGTCCATTATATTCATGTGTGTATGTGTGTCCATATGTGTATGCATATGTGTGTCCATGTGTGAGTGCACCCATGTATGTATGTGTGTGTATGTGGTATGCATGCATGTATATGTGCACCCATGTATGTGTATGCATGTGTATATGTGTATATGTGTATATGTGTGTGTACCCATATATGTGTGTGTACCCACTTGTGCAAGCACCCATGTGTGTGTCTATAAATAAAACTGCTATTGGTACATGGATAAGCTGCTGAATGAAGGCCTGTTCCAGACACAATCAATGTGTTAATATTTTCAATATACAATGGCTTTTATCCTGACTGGAAACGTGGGTAATCCAAATTGGAATGATCAGACCCTCGTGGTTACCCAGTCTGGAGGAACTCAGCTGTGGAGCAAGTCTTGACTGAGGGAGAATCCAAGCACGTTTCTGCTGCAAGGTAAGATACAGACTGTCCTAATGTGAATGGATGGTGGCAGCTCAGGCCTCCCGACTTCTTCTTGCCTCTCAGAGGCCACACCTCCTGGCCTTCTTCGAGGTTACGCATCTGGACACATGTTTAGTAGGATACATGTCACATGGCATATGTCACAATGACTAGCAGGCACCAAGGCCTGTGAGGGTGAAATCCAGACAGCAAGCTGAGGTTACAGACTGAGAAGGAGGGATGTACGGATGATCCTGGGTCCTGGATCCAGCCCATGGATCTGCCTTGGAACCAGCTCTTTCCTGGCCTGTTCCATTGTGATAATAATGGGTGGCTCCATCTCCCAGCCCTCAGGCCAGCCTCCTCAGTGTCACCACCCACTGCCAGCCAGAAGCAACACCCATTAGTTGAATCTTTGAAATGCACTTAGGATTTAATTTACTAATTGCCTAACTGGTACTTTAACCTAACTATTACCTCAGCTGCCACACCCAACCTCAGTGGCACTCTCTAATTGCCACTTACCACTTATAAACACCAGTTCCCCCAGCAAGCAGAAACGCTCTGAACGTCCCACTCCTTTCTTACAGGTTCGATGCTTCCTTTTTGGAGAGCTGTGGGTTCATATTAGTCACAACGAAGCATGAGGTGCCCTAGTTACCCGTCTCAGCTTTCGTATGGCATCGTCCTAAAAAATATTATAATAGTGTCACCCTCAGGATGCTGGTATTAATACAGTAGAGACAGGGTGGATATGATCAAAGACACTGTATGCATGTATAAAGTACCAAAAATTAAATAAATATCGTATCTTAAAATAAACTAAATGAATAGGATTTTCAAAACAGAAAGAAAAGCCTGAAGAAATGGCTCAGTCATTGAGAGCACTGGCTGCTCTTCCAGAGGACTCCAGGTTTAATTCCCAGCACCTACATGGGAACTCACGATATCTGTAATTCTGGTGTCAGGGGATCTGACACCCTCTTCTGGCCCCCCTGAGGCACTGCATGCATATGGTACACACACACACACACACACACACACACACACACACACACACACACACACACACACACACACACACACACACACACACAAACCCCATACACATAAAATGAAAAAAAATTTTTTAAATGAGGGGATGAACCCTACCCTGACAGTGGACAGCAACAACTAGTGGGCTTGGGTTCGGGGTGGATAAAAATGCAGGGGAGCATCATTCTCTGCCACCCTGCCTGCCCAGCCATGAGGAACTGTACTGCCAAACTGTGAACCAAGACAAACTCTTCCTTCCTTAAGCTGCTTTGGTCAGGTGTTTCGTCCCAGCAATGAGCAAGGCTTATGTGTCCCATCCTGGATCCAATGTTGTACATTCTCTCCAGTGTGAAGACAGCCATTGTTAGACTACCCAGTCCACAGCATGAAAGCCAACCCAATAAGTCCCCTTTCAATATATACTCACTCTGTCTATCCACAAGCAAACACTAAACATCAATGGACCAGAGACAGAAATCACATGACCGTGACAGTAGATCCAGAAAAAGCCTTCGACAAAGTTGAACACCTCTTCAGGATTAATCAAACCCTGAAGGCAAGAGGGAATATTCGTTTCTCTGTTCAGACAGGTGAAACCAGACCTGTAGGGAACTATGACATTCTAATGGCGGTACACAACAACATGAGGCTAGCATTACACTAAATGGGGGGAAACGGGAGTATTTCCCTTAAAATCGGGAAAACGCAAGGGCATCCATTCTCTTTACCTTTTAAAATATGTATTATTTGTATTACTTTCCTATGTGAGTATGTATGCATGTCTGAATGTTTATGTGCACATTAATGCAGAGGCCAGAAGAGTGTTGGGTCCCCTGGAGAGCTGGAGTTATAGGTGAGCCAGCCTACATGTGTGATGGTAACTGTTGGTATTCTGTCTAAGCTCCACCCCCACAGCTACCTAGCAACAGCCAGATATGCTCCGCCCCACAGTTGCCCGGCAACAGTCAGCTGTGCCTGACACCATAAAAAGAGCCGCTTGCTCCCTCCTCTTCTTCTTTCCTCTTCCTCTTGCTCTCTCTTGCTCTTCCTCTTCTTGTGTCCTCTTTGTCCCTGTCCCTTCTGGCCCCATCCCCCCCTTCCCTCCACGTGCTCATGGCTGGCCTTTCCTCTCCTCTCCTCTTCTCTCATTAAACCTCTCCACGTGGAACCATGTTGGCTTGGTGTGTTCTGTATGAACGCGGCCCGAGATTTAAACCCCAACAGTAACCCAACCTGGGTTCTCTGGAAAAGCAGCGAGTTCCATTAACCAAAGCCATCTCTCCTGTCTCATTCTCTTTGCTTTCGTTTAGTGTAGGGCTTGAAGTTTCAGCCAGAGTAATGAAGCAAGAAGAAAAGAAATAAAAGGGCTATGTGCTGGAAAGGAAGAAGTCGATTTATCTTGCAGATGATATGTTATATTTAACAGGCCCCGAAGAACCAGGCATACGGGTGTGTGCCTTTAACTCTAGCTTTTGGGAGGCAGGGGTAGGTGGATTTTCATGAGTTGAAACTAATAAAAGCTGCTACAGTGAGCGTCTGTCTCAAAAAAATTAACAAAATCAAATAAAACAGGACATGAAAATTGAGAGGGGAGTGAACCTGGGAAGAGTTAAGGGGAGACGTTGGGTAAATATTATCTAAACAAATTGCAGGAAATTCTCAAAGAGTTGATAAACTAACTTTTTAAGATGAAGCGTGGGGGTGGAGATGACCCAGCTGTTGAGCGCTCCAGCTGCTCTTGCAGAGGACCCAGGCTGGTGCCCAGCCCCCACTCGATGGTTGACAACCAGCCCACTTGGTTTACATCCAACCCTGTTCCAGAGGATCCGATGCTCACTGGGGACGCCAGGCACACATGGCACAGGCCTGCAGTCAAAACATTCATACGCACAAAATAAAATAAATAAACCTAAAAAATGAATAAAAAGTAAGAATAAATTGCCAAAAATACACTAAGAAAATCAACGTTCTTCTTTTTCTTTATTTCATTAATTTATTTATTCACTCACTTTTCATCCTGATCACAGCCCCCCTTTCTCCCAGACCCACCCTCACAGCCCCTCTCCGTCCACTACCTTCTTCCCTTCTCCTCAGAGAAAGAGTAAACCCCATGGGTACCAACCTGCCCTGGCACATAAATCACAGCAGGACCAAGTGCATCCTCTCCCACTGAGGCCAGACAAGGCAGCCCAGCTAGGGGAAAGGAATCCGAAGGCAGGCAACGAGTCAGAGGCAGCTTCAATTGTTAGGAGACCCACATGAAGGCCAAGCCGCACATCTGCTGCAAATGCGTAGGGACCTAGGTCCAGCCCATACATGCTCTTGGTTGGTGGTTCGGTCTCTGTGAGCCCCCATGGGCCCAGGTTAGTTAACTCTTCTTATGCTGTCCTTGACCCCTCTGGTTTCCTCAGTCCCCGCCCCCACTCTTCCACCTAAGGTTCCACTATGGGTCTCTGCATCTGTTTCCATCAGCCGCTCGATGTCTCTCAGAAGACAGTTATATTCTTACCATCGGAGAAATGAAAAATCCAAAGGATACTAGATTCTGCCTCATCCCGGTCAAAATGGTTACTGTTAAAACACACACACACACACACACACACACACACACACACACACACACACACACACACAAACACACACACGATGAAAAGAAACCCTCAAACACTGCCGGAGGGAAAACTCCTGTAGCCGCTAAGGAAATCAGCATGGACGTGCTTGAAGGACTAAGAGTGGGATTATCATGAGACCCAGCATGTGACTCCCGGGAAGACAGCCAAAGCAACCCACATCAACAGAGCAAAGACTCCTTGGCAACCTCAGTCCACACACAACAGCCAAGCTACGGGATCAGCCAAGGTGCCCACCCACAGACCAGTGTGGTTTGCATACACAATGGGGCTTTTAGCTGTAAGGAATAAAATGATGCCATGCTCAGGGAAATGGATGCTACTAGGGAACACCATCTTAAGAAAGGCGTAAGCCATTGGTGTTCTGTTCAGGAAAAATGTCCCCTGTGCCCATGTGCTTGAGGCTCTTCCTCACTTTCTCTTCTATTAGTTTGAGTGTATCTAGTTTTATCTTTGTTCCACTTGGAATTGAGCTTTGTACAAGGAGATAAGAAAGGGTTGACTTGCATTCTTCTACATGCTGACCTCCAGTTGAACCAGCACCATTTATTGAAAATGCTGGGTTTTTTTTCTTCCATTGGATGGTTTTAGCTCTTCGTCAAAGATGAAGTGTTTGGATTCATTTTGGGGTCTTCAATTCTATTCCACTGATCTACCTGCCTGTCTCTGTTCCAATACCATGCAGGTTTTTTCTTTTTAATCATGATTGTCCTGTAATACAGCTTGAAATCAGCGATAGTTATTCCCCCAACGTTCTTTTACTGTTGAGAATGGTATTCACTATTCTGGGTTTTTTGTTATTCCAGATGAATTTGCAAATTGCTCTTTCTAACTCTATGAAGAACTGAGTTGGAATTTTGGTGGTGATTGCATTGAATCTGTAGATTGCTTAAAGGGTATAATATTCATACAACAAAGACCCATGCTTCACTATGTTCATAGCAGTCTTATTTATAATAGCCAGAAGCCGGAAAGAACCCAGATGCCCTCAACAGAGGAATGAATTTAAAAATGTGGTACATCTACACAATGGAGTACTACTCAGCTATCAAAAACAATGACTTCATGAAATTCATAGGCAAATGGATGGAACTGGAAAATATCATCCTGAGTGAGGTAATCCAATCACAGAAAGACACACATGGTATGCACTCATTGATAAGTGGATATTAACCCAAATGCTTGAATTACCCAAGATGCAATCCACAGACCACAGGAAGCTCAAGAAGAAGGATGACCAAAATGCACATGCTCCCAATCCTTCTTAAAAGGAGGAACAAAAATATCCATAGGAGGCGATATGGAGGTAAAGTTTAGAGCAGCGAATGAAGGAACAGCCATTCAGATCCTGCCCCACATGTGTCCCATATATATGCAGCCACCAAAACTAGATAAGATTGATGAAGCTAACAAATGCATGCTGAAAGGGACCAGATATAGATGTCTCCTGAGAGACGCATCCAGAGCACGTCCAATACAGAGGTCAATGCTAGCAACAAAACATTGAACGGAGAACAGGACCACCTTTGGGGGAATTAAAGGAAAGATTGAAAGAGCTGAAGGGGCTTGCAACCCCATAAGAACAACACTGCCAACCAACCAGAGCTTCCAGGGACTAAACCACTACCCAAAGACTATACATGGACTGACCCTGGGCTCCAACTGCAGAGGTAGCAGTGAATAGCCTAGTAAGAGCACCAGTGGAAGGGGAAGCCCTTGGTCCTGCCAAGATTGGACCCCCAGTGCAAGGAAATGTCGGAGGGGGCAGTAAGAGGGGTGGATGGGGGAACACCCGTATGGGGGGGTGGGGGGAACACCTCTATGGGGGAGGGGTTAGGGATGGGGACTTATGGACAGGAAACCGGGAAAGGGAATAACATTTGAAATGTAAGTAAAGAAATATATCTAATTTAAAAAAAGAAAAAAGAAAGAAAGGAAGGAAACCTCACACATGTGTGTAGGTGTAATGATGTTACAGCAGAAGAGGGACCATTTTTGGAGAGGAGGGCACTGTTTGGAAGGGAGAAAGGGAACCAGAAGGGTAAGGGGTGAGTATGGTCAATACCTGATGTGCTTAAGTGGATGCACGGAATGTTACCTTGAAACCCCTCACTCCAGAAACAAATGTACCCTAATTAAACAACAACAACAACAACAACTTTGTTTTATTTTGCTTTGTTCTGCTTCCTATTTTGAGACCTGTTCTCACCATGGTGCTAGGCTCCTTGGAACTTGTAATATAGACTAGGTTGGCCTTAAACTTGAAGGAATCCATCTGTCATTACCTGCAAACCCCAGCACTGGGATTAAAGGTATGCACCACCACATACCACTTAAAAAGGTGTGTGGTGTGTGTGTGTGTGTGTGTGTGTGTGTGTGTGTGTGTGTGTAAGGAAATAATTAAGAACAGTATTGAGAATCCATGGCAAAACCATGTAAACCATGAGGTAAATTAAAAGAATAACTAGAAAATCACCTGACAGAGGGGAGGCAGGGAGTATATAGAAGAGGGAGCTATAGTCACCTCCTGTGAGCGGGTCTACAAGTTGGCTTTCTATTCCTGTGATAAACACCATGACCAAAAGCATCGCGTGGAGAAAGAGTTTGTCTCATCTTAGAGCTTAGAGTCCAACATGAAGGAAAGTCAGGGCATGAACTTGGAAAAAGGATCTGAAGCAGACACTGTGGAAGAAAGCCACCTACTGGCTTGCTGTTCATGACTTGCTCAGCTTGCTTTCTTATACAGTCCAGGACTACATGCTCAGGGGTGGCACTGACCCCAGTAGGCTGAGTCCTCCCACAACACATCAATCAAGGAAATGCCCTCAGACTTACATGCCAATCTGATGGAGGCATTTTCACAATAGAGGAGTTAATAGGAAAACTAAGCAGGATAGCCTATGGTGGAACGGATTGGAAGGCAGAGGACTGCCTGCCCACAGTCAGATGTCAGCTTCAGCCTTGCTGACTGGCTCGCACTTCTCACATTCCCCTCCAACAGGTGCCAGTTCAGTTGTGGGGATGGCTTTGCCTCTGTGCTGGACTTAGGCTGGAGACAGGGGAGGTTCTTGTCATTTGCAGATTGTAGACTTAGAATAACTGGTCCTCAGGCAGAAGTCTCCCACCCTCCCTTGATAGCCAGCCATGGTCTTGATGCCACATTTGGCACTGAGGCATGGATATTGACCCTTTCTGATTCCCGGTCAGGTGAGCCCACACCTCTGCCCAACAGAGAATATGAAACACCCACAGGGAACTTGTAGAGATAACAATCACTGTCTGTGAGTAAACGTATGATAGATCAGTAATGGCATATTAGACACTGCTGAAGGAAAATGGGAAGACTTCAAAGACAGCAATGAATCTCATCCAGAAGAAAAACAGAATTCAATGTTAAAATCTATGACAACATTAACAGCCCCTTTCACACCTCTTGTCCTTATCTTCTTTCTTCCTCCTTCCTCCTTCCTTTCTTTATTCCTTCCTCCATTCCTATTTTCCTTTCTTCCCTTCTTCCTTGAACTAAGAGTAGCTCATTGGACTGCAAAGACTAAAAATAAGCCTTGTCTACGTGCAAACATAAGACGTGATCAGGTGCTGAGTACAAACACCTGGGCGGGGATATAAAGGCCCAGGCTCAGGAGGCTCCACATCTGCACACCTTCCTCTCCACCTTCTCTGACCTACTCCATCCTCAACCAAACACCAGAACCATGACCTGCTGTGGCTGCTCAGGAGGCTGTGGCTCCAGCTGTGGGGGCTGTGGCTCCAGCTGTGGGGGCTGTGGCTCCAGCTGTGGGGGCTGTGGCTCCTGCTGCTGCAAGCCTGTGTGCTGTTGCGTGCCTGTCTGTTCCTGCTCCAGCTGTGGAGGCTGCAAGGGAGGCTGTGGCTCCTGTGGGGGCTGCAAGGGAGGCTGTGGCTCCTGTGGAGGCTGCAAGGGAGGCTGTGGCTCCTGTGGGGGCTGCAAGGGAGGTTGTGGCTCCTGTGGAGGCTGCAAGGGGGGCTGTGGCTCTTGTGGGGGCTGTGGCTCCTGTGGGGGCTGTAAATCCAGCTGCTGCCAATCCAGCTGCTGCAAGCCCTGCTGCTGCCAGTCCAGCTGCTGCAAACCCTGCTGCTCCTCAGGCTGTGGGTCTTCCTGCTGTCAGTCCAGCTGCTGCAAGCCCTGCTGCTGTCAGTCCAGCTGTTGTAAGCCCTGCTGCTGTCAATCCAGCTGCTGCAAGCCCTGCTGCTCTTCAGGCTGTGGGTCTTCCTGCTGTCAGTCCAGCTGCTGTAAGCCCTGCTGCTGCCAGTCCAGCTGCTGCAAACCCTGCTGCTCCTCAGGCTGTGGGTCTTCCTGCTGTCAGTCCAGCTGCTGCGCCCCTGTATGCTGCCAGTGCAAGATCTGAGGTACTGTCTACAAACTTCCTGAAAATCTGGTCCTCACGGATTAACCAAAACTCTATCCTGACATCCTGAAAAACCTCTGAGTCCATTCTCTGAACTTTGCCAGGGTGGGGAGCCAATATCAGCACCCAGCCTGCAACCTTGAGGTTATGGGGCATACCATGTCCTGAGTCCTGCCCAAACTCCTAACTCCCCCCTCTCTCCTAATTTCACCACTCAGTCTTTCGAGGATTTCAAGGCTCCAGTTCCCTTGCTTGGGACAGTCTGAGACTGGATGTCCTCTGAACAAAGGCTCTCACTGGCCCCTGTCACCCAGCCTTCAACCTCATCCCCCTCCCAGCTGCCTGAGCCCTACTTCCTTTGGAATTTAATCTCCAGGGCATGATGGCACTGGAGACCCATAAGTTAAGTCATGAAGGACGGGATTCTTTCACTTCTCTCCTGCTTCTGTGGCTGTGACTGATCCAGGAGCTCTCTGTTTACTAAATGCTGTACCTGAATCATTAAATAAATGCACTGCACCCCTCTCAGAGTTTGTACCATCATCTCGTGTTTGCAGTCTGTATAATTAGGAAGCCGTGTGATCTGGCTGTTACCCTCACGCCTTGCTCCCCGTGGCCTCCCGTTGCTAGGGTTCCATCACAGACTTCTGTAGAGCTGGTGATTTAGAAATTAACACTAAGGTCTTACTGGAGATGTGTAGCTCGGTGTAGGCTACTGTGTAGCTTAAGTGAGGTTTGGGGCTCCATCCCAGTATCATGAAAACAAAAACAACAAAGCAAGCAAAACAAAGTCATAAAGAAAAACCGGGGGAAATACAAATAACCTTAGGATTGTGAAGGCCAAATGTCTGAACCAAGATGTCACAGGGCAGTAGCTGTGGCCTCTGTCCTCCTGTAGCCCTTGCTGTTGGCTTGCCAACTCTGTCTTCGACGTGTACTCCTCATCTTCTGTGTGCCTGTGTCATGGTCCCATGTACAGTGTGTGCATTGAGGCCTTCATAGTCTGTTATGGCCCCGTCATAACATTACATTTGTGAAGACCCTTTCCCCAGATAAAGTCATCTCTGGGATGCTTCAAGGAAGCGTCATTGTTCATCTGAGGTATCCCTCTAGGTTCCGGGACTCACACCTTCCCACCTTCTACAAGGAAGAGCATCGTTGGTGTTCTTCTCTTCAGCTTTATCTGTCAACGAACCCTACACTCTGTCCCAAGCATCACTCGGCAACTCCCTTTCCCTCTACCTCCACCTCTCTGCTGGACCCCATGTCTGTCTCTTACCTATGATGTTTACCATTAACCTGGAGCCACAAAAACAAACAAAACAAAACAAAAAAACCCATCACATTGTGGACTTACATGGCATTCACGATACGTTGTATGCATTGCCTTCTCTGGGCTTTCCCAACATCAAATGCTGGCAGTTCGAGTCTCTGGCGCAGTCTCTTGCTGGCCTGCGGCCATCACCTTTGCACAGGTCCTTATGATACTGGGTAAAGAGTGAGATAGATATGAATAACTAAGGGAAACTGCAGCTGTGACTTGATGTCTTCTCTTAATGCTTAGCATGGCTGTGGTGTTTTTGATAGGAATGGCTCCCGTAGACTCATGTGTTCCAATTATTGGCCACAGGGAGTGACACTATTAGGAGGTGTGGCCTTGTTGGAGTAGGTGTGGCTTGTTGGAGTAGGCATAGCCTTGTTGGAGGAAGTGTGTAACTATGAGGATGGGCTCTGAGGTCTTCTATGCTTAAGTTGCTCCCAGTGTGGCACACGGTCTCCTGGTGCCCTGTGGACCATGATGTGGAACTCTCAGCTCCTCCACCACCATGTCTGCCTACATAATGCCATGCTTGATAATGGACCTAATCTCTCAAACCATAAGCCAGGACCAATTAAATTTAGAAGAGTTTCCTTAGTCATGGTGTCTCTTCAAAGCAATAAAAGCCTGAGACAATGGCCTTCTGTGGTTGAACCTTCTTAAAATTAAAGGTAAGTTATTCACATTATATCAGAAACAAATCCAGACTTGTGCCTCACCAAAGGTCTGTATCTTCAAAAGATCTGATGTCATTATAACATCCCTTGCATTATGGTACATACACACACACACACACACACACACACACACACACACACACCTTTTGTGAGGATCATGGGAAGAAAAATCCTAAAAGAAAGATACAGTTCGCCAAGATTTGGAAGGGGGAAGGGGTCACCTAACTCCATAAATATGTCACCCACTTCATAAATATTCATAAAACCTACTTTGAAATCCATAGTCCAGGGTCCACCAGGCTGACCACTGCCTTGGGGAAGATCACTATAACCTTTATTTGAAAGGTGTGGTTCACTTAGCTTTGCTAACTAACCTTCTGTTCAAACAACCTATGTCACTTGGCTGAATTCTTTTTTTTATTGAAAAAAATTTAATTTTTGCTATTAAAACAGGATTTCTCTGTGTAACCCTGGCTGTCCTGGAACTTGCTTTGTAGACCAGGCTGGCCTCGAACTCATGAGCTCTGCCTGCCTCTGCCTCCCAAGTGCTGGAATTAAAGGTGTGTGCCACTACCACCTGGCTTAGTTGAAAACTTGATTGTACTATATTTAGATAATGTTCTCCTTCGCCTATCCTCAGATTCTCCTCACCCCACTTTACGTTCTCTCTGTCTTTCAGATACAAAATAAAAGCCCAAGACACACACACACACACACACACACACACACACACACACACAGCAAAAACACAAAAACGAAAATCAAATCAAGCAAAAGTCCCATAAGGTGAAAAATGCTAAAACAAATCAAAATGAAACAAAAAGTCCACAAAAAAATACCATTGAGTCCCTTTTGTGTTGGCTAACTACTCCTGGAGCTTACTACTACCTGTGAGGTCCACACTGAAGTGCAGTGAATGCACCAGTGAGACCACTGGGAAAACACTTACTTTCCATTTACAAGTAGATATCAACTTCTGGTAGCTTCTTAGTTAGGGCCAGGACCCTGTGCACACCTTCCCTCTCAGTGCTGAGACCCCGTCAGCTTGAACCTATGCAGGTCTTGTGAATGCTCTGGCTGAGTCCTTTACTTCAAGATGACAAGAACAGAGAGACACCTGTAATATCTGGTGCAATGGCTAGGACCAACTTCCTTCAGAGGCACTACAAACTCCTTGACTTTTGTGAGGCCAAGGGAGAAAAGTGTGTAAAGGGGCCTTTGAAATACCCACGTGCCACTAAAGATTGTCTACACGTTGCCTAAATGATACACAAAGGTTAAAACTAAAAGCTAAGGAAAGTGCCCTCCTAGGTGTTTAACAGACAAAGCTTGGAGGCCTACACCCTTGATGAGAGAGAGGGGGTGGGGGTGGGGGAGCCATAAGGCCACTCAAATGACCTAAACTAACTTTGTCAAGAGTCCAAAACAAAACCAGAACAATTCCTTTCTCTGCTTCACCAGGTTGAGCTAGAAATCAACTGATGCTGGCTAAAACGGGAAGAGTCAGGGAAGCGTCCCCAGAATAAAGTGACCCCGGGGCTCTACGGTACCACCCAGTCTTTCCTCTCCATCCTGGACCAACTTTCTAAAGAAAAATATGTACTCTGAATTGTTGTTGGGTTCATGGGAGTCAGAAAATTGATCAGATAAGGAAGCTTAAAAAAATGAAATTTTGAGCTCCCTGTTCCCAAACCACATGGGAGAGAGAGCTCATCGCCCAGACAAGTGGGCACTCCTTAGACTGCAGGGCAGGAGAGACCACCAGTACTGCCCACTCTTGCCCACAACCCTGGCCCAAGAGGAAACTGTATAGGGCCTCTGGGAACAGGAAGACAGGGGCACTCAAGCTGCAGGAGCGCTGCAGTCCAGACGTTGACCATATCTGAAGGGACCCGGTCAAACAGCTCCCTGCACCCAAATCCCATGGGAGGGAGAGCTAAACCTTCAGAGGGGCTGACGTGCCTGGGAAGCCAGAGGAGACTACTCTCTGCCCACATTTCTGACTCTAGAGGAAAATGCATAGTGCTATCTGGGCCCCCTGTACACAGGGACCCTGGAGAAGGTAGGGCAGGCCCTTCTGGTTGCTCCCTCACAGAGAGCTGAATGCAGCCCCTGAGGAACAACTTCAGGCCTGAGACCAGAGGTAAGACCAACTTTTCTGCTCCAAGTGACCTGCCTGGTGCACTCAGGACACACACCCACAGGAACAGCTAAAGACCAGTAGACAGGAATGACTACATGCCTGAAAGCAGAACACTCTGTTCCCATAACTGGCTGAAAGAAAATAGGAAAACAGGTCTAGAGCACTCCTGACACACAGGCCTATAGGACGGTCTAACCACTGTCAGAAATAGCAGAACAAGGTAACAACAGAGACAATCTGATGGCAAGAGGCAAGTGCAGGAACCCAAGCAACAGAAACCAAGACTTCATGGCATCATCATCGGAGCCCAATTCTCCCACCAAAGCAAACACTGAATATCTAAACACACCAGAAAAGCAAGATCTAGATTTAAAATCACAATTGATCATGATGATGGGGGAATTCAAGAAAGACATAAAGAACTCCCTTAGAGAAATGCAGGAAAACACAAATAAACAAGCAGAAGCCTATAAAAAGGAAACACGAAAATCCCTGAAAGAAGTACAGGAAAACACAATCAAACAGGTGAAGGAATTAAAAATGGAAATAGAAGCAATAAAGAAAGCACAAAGGGAGACAACCCTGGATATAGAAAACCAAAGGAAGAGACAAGGAGCCGCAGATACAAGCATCACCAACAGAATACAAGAGATAGAAGAGAGAATCTCAGGAGCAGAAGATTCCATAGAAATCATCAACACAACCATCAAAGATAATGTAAAATGGAAAAAGCTACTGGCTCAAAACATACAGGAAATCCAGGACACAATGAGAAGATCAAACCTAAGAATAATAGGTATAGAAGAGAATGAAGACTCCCAACTCAAAGGACCAGTAAATATCTTCAACAAAATCATAGAAGGAAACTTCCCTAACCTAAAGAAAGAGATGCCCATAAACATACAGAACTCAAAATAGATTGGATGAGAAAAGAAACTCCTCCCATCACATAATAGTCAAAACACCAAATGCACAAAACAAAGAAAGACTATTAAAAGCAGTAAGGGAAAAAGGTCAAGAAACATATAAAGGCAGGCCTATCAGAATCACACCAGACTTCTCGCCAGAGACTATGAAAGCCAGAATATCCTGGACAGATGTCATACAGACCCTAAGAGAACACAAATGCCAGCCCAGGTTATGGTATCCAGCAAAACTCTCAATTAACATAGATGGAGAAACCAAGATATTCCATGACAAAACCAAATTTACACAATATCTTTCTACAAACCTAGCCCTACAAAAGATAATAAATGGTAAAGCGCAACCCAAAGAGGCAAGCTACACCCTAGAAAAAGCAAGAAACTAATCGATTTGCAACAAAACAAAGAGAGGACAAGCACACAAACATAATCTCACATACGAATATGAATATAACAGGAAGCAACGGCTGGAGAGATGGCTCAGTGGTTAAGAGCACTGACTGCTCTTCCAAAGGTCATGAGTTCAATTCCCAGCAACCACATGGTGGCTCACAACCATCTGTAATGAGATCTGGTGCCCTCTTCTGGCCTGCAATCACATATGCAGGCAGAATGCTGTATGTACATAAAATAAATAAATAAATCTAAAAGAAAAAAAACAAACAGGAAGCAACAATCACTATTCCTTAACATATCTCAACATCAGTGGACTCAATTCCCCAATACAAAGACACAGATTAACAAACTGGATATGCAATGAGGACCCAACATTTTGCTGCCTACAGGAAACACACCTCAGAGACAAAGACAGACACTACCTCAGAGTAAAAGGCTGGAAAACAATTTTCCAAGCAAATGGTCTGAAGAAGCAAGCTGGAGTAGCCATTCTAATATCGAATAAAATCGATTTTCAACCAAAAGTCATCAAAAAAGATAAGGAAGGACACTTCATATTCATCAAAGGAAAAATTCACCAAGATGAACTCTCAATCCTAAATATCTATGCTCCAAATACAAGGGCAACTACATACATAAAAGAAACCTTACTAAAGCTCAAAGCACACATTGCACCTCACACAATAATAGTAGGAGATTTCAACACCCCACTCTCATCAATGGACAGATCATGGAAACAGGAATTAAACAGAGACATAGACAGACTAACAGAAGTTATGAACCAAATGGACTTAACAGATATTTATAGAACATTCTATCCTAAAACAAAAGGATATACCTTCTTCTTGCCACATAATGGTACTTTCTCCAAAATTGACCATATAATTGGTCATAAAACAGGCCTCAACAGATACAGAAAGATAGAAATAATCCCATGTGTCCTATAAGACCACCAGAGGCTAAAGCTTGTCTTCAATAACAATAAGGAAAGAATGCCCACATATACACGGAACTTGAACAATGCTCTACTCAATGATAACCTGGTCAGGGAAGAAATAAAGAAAGAACTTAAAGACTTCTTAGAATTTAATGAAAATGAAGGTACAACAGACCCAAACTTATGGGACACAATGAAAGCTGTGCTAAGAGGAAAACTCATAGCTCTGAGTGCCTGCAGAAAGAAACAGGAGAGAACATATATCAGCAGCTTGACAGCACACCTAAAAGATCTAGAACAAAAAGAAGCAAATACACCCAGGAGGAGTAGAAGGCAGGAAATAATCAAACTCAGAGCTGAAACCAACCAAGTAGAAACAAAAAGGACTATACAAAGAATCAACAGAACCAAAAGCTGGTTCTTTGAGAAAATCAACAAAATAGATAAACCCTTAGCCAGACTAACCAGAGGACACAGAGAGTGTATCCAAATCAGAGTGTAACAAAATCAGAAATGAAAAGGGAGACATAACAACAGAATCAGAGGAAATTCAAAAAAACAATCACATCCAACTACAAAAGCCTATATTCAACAAAACTTGAAAATCTGGAGGAAATGGACAATTTCCTAGACAGATACCAGGTACCGAAGTTAAATCAGGAACAGATAAACCATTTAAACAACCCCATAACTCCTAAATAAATAGAAGCAGTCATTAAAAGTCTCCCAACCAAAAAGAGCCCAGGTCCAGATGGGTTCAGCGCAGAATTCTATCAGACCTTCATAGAAGACCTCATACCAATACTATCTAAACTATTCCACGAAATTGAAACAGATGGAGCGCTACCGAATTCCTTCTATGAAGCCACAATTATTCTTTTTTTTTTCTTTTCTTTTTTTCTGGAGCTGGGGACAGAACCCAGGGCCTTGCGCTTGCTAGGCAAGCACTCTACCGTTGAGCTAAATCCCCAACCCCCACAATTACTCTTATACCTAAACCACACAAAGACCCAACAAAGAAAGAGAACTTCAGACAAATTTCCAATATGAATATTGATGCAAAAATACTCAATAAAATTCTTGCAAACCAAATCCAAGAGCACATCAAAACAATCATCCATCATGATCAAGTAGGCATCATCCCAGGGATACAGGGATGGTTTAATACACGGAAAACCATCAACATAATCCACTATATAAACAAACTGAAAGATAAGAACCACGTGATCATTTCATTAGATGCTGAAAAAACATTTGACAAAATTCAACACCCCTTCATGATTAAAGTCCTGGAAGGAACAGGAATTCAAAGCCCATACCTAAACATAGTAAAAGCCATATACAGCAAACCAGTAGCTAATATTAAACTAAATGGAGAGAAACTTGAAGCAATCCCACTAAAATCAGGGACTAGACTTAATCAATATAGTTCTTAAAGTCC
>NC_046155.1:7599907-7682407 GCF_011064425.1 Rattus rattus
TGTGTGTGTGTGTGTGTGTGTGTGTGCGTGTGTGTATGTGTGTGTGTGTGTGTGTGTGTGTGTGTGTGTGTGGGGCGACATCCACATTTGTTTTGTTTTGTCCAGATAGGGGCTCACAATATAGTCCAGGATGGTTTTGAATTCACAATTCTGATCCTTCAGCCAGGGTTACTGGTCTACACTACCACATCTGACTTAATATTTTAATTCCATTTTGTGTGTGCCTGTATGTCTCATTGTATGTATACACACACACACACACATACACACACATACACACACACACACACACACACACAAACACACACACACACGTGCTCACGTCAGCTCATCTGCTGAGGTCAAACAAGACCTCATCGGCAAGAGTCAATTCTCTCCTTCCATGGGTTCTAGCCAAACTCAGGCTGTCAGGTTTGCCATAAGCTCCTTTACCTGATGAGCTATCTATGGCTGTGAGCCAGCCCACACCCGACGTTCAAAATGTATGTATTTTATTTGATATGTTTGGATGTTTTGCCTGAATGTATGTAAGCATGTCTGTTGCCCACAGAGGTTACAAGAGGGTGTCAGGTCGCCTGGAGCTGGAATTGCAGTTGGTATGGGTGCTGGAAACTGAACCCAGGTCCTCTCAAAGAGCAAACACTAAACCATCTTGCTAGCCCCATGCCTAACCATTTAAATGAGCATCTATTATATGTATTTATAAGCACAGTTGTTTTCTGTTTGTCTTCTTGGCTGGCCGCCTAACCTCTTTTTTCTTCTTCCTGATTTGTTATTCATTTTCTATTGTGTCTACTGTGAACGGCATATTGGCTCTGGTCTCCTTCCCAACACGCTCAAATCTGGAAGTTTCGGTACAAATTAAGGCCTGGACAGGTCTATGATTCCCAGTATTTCCATCTACTTCTGCGACCTGCTGAGCAGGCCCTTACTTCCTTCTAAGCTGTGGTGGTGTAAAATAGAACGGCTCCCAGAGGTTCGTATATGTAGATACCCGATCCAGCTGGTTAGCACACTTTGGAAGTATTAGGAAGTGCGGGCATACTGGAGGAGATATGGCCCTGGTGGCAGGCTTTGAATTTTCAAAAGACTCAATCCTCTCTCCCCGCTTCATGGTTGTGGATCAAGATGTGAGCTCTTAGCTGTCTCTTTGCTCCACCATCATGGACTCTAACCCTGTGAAACAGCAAGCCAAATTAAATGCTTCCTTTTATTTATTTATTAATGCTTTGGTCATAGTGTTTTATCACAAGAGTTAAAAGATTACTAAGACACCAGTCGTCACTGTCACGACTGAACTCTCTTTGTTCCACCTCTCATCTCAGGGGTGGGTTGTACACGTTACATTCTACATCTGTTTCCTTTTAACTACCCTTCATATATTATCATGCACCAAAAAGTATTTCTTTTTTTATTTTTTAAAGATTTATTTATTATATTTATATAAGTACACTGTCGCTGTCTTCAGACACACCAGAGGAGACCAGCTTTCATTACAGATGGTTGTGAGCCACCATGTGGTTGCTGGGATTTCAACTCAGGACCTCTGGAAGAGCAGTCAGTGCTCTTAACCTCTGAGCCATCTCTCCAGTCCAAGTATTTCTATCAATATCAGAAGTGACTCCCTGTGCTCCACCCAGGTGAGGCAACTATTCCCCCGAGAGTTGATTACTTAACAGCATTTGGGACAGTCACGATGTGATACTAACACACACACACACACACACACACACACACACACACCACACACACACACACAGACACACACATGCACACACACATACACACACACATGCACACACAGACACACACACACACACACACACACACACACACACATACATACACACACACACACACACATACATGCACACACACATATACACACAGACACACACATGTACACACACATGCACACATACGCACAGTTGGTGTGTTATTGTTTTGTGAATCCTCTTAACACCTGGGTGCAGTGCCTACGACTCTCCTGGTAGGTGGGTGTCATTAGCCTAGGTTCCCTCAGAAACAAAAAGAGTCCTATACGCTGGATCAGGAAGGCCCCACATATACATGTGTGCACTTACACCTACACACACAATACACACATGCACATACAACCACACTCTGAGAACTGCATGCCTGTATGCTCACATATGCCCATTATGTATTACATGTTCATGTATGTGCACACAAAACAGATATGTATGTGTGCTACATAACCACACACACACACACATACACACACACACACACACACACACACACACACACACACACACACACACACACACCATTCATATGGTGGTGTGGCCGTATGAATGTGGGCCACACAGCCAGCAGTCACTGGAGGATTCTCGGCTCTGGGGACACTCTGGCCACATGGACAACCTCCAGATCCTGCAAAAGAAAGGGTCAGGGTACCAGTGAAGAGCAGTACCCCTTCTTGCTGTGGAAGTGAGGCCAGGGCAGGGGAAAGAGAAACAGAAGATCGATCAGAAAGCATTTTAAAAAAAAGGAAGGAGGTGAAACTTAGAGATCTGGTGACGAAGATATATACAGACACAGAAAAGTAGAAAAGGTGAGCAGGGTAGACTGATTGGGAGCCTTGAGAGCTGGAAAACCTTACTGCCATCCTGGCTGCCCTAGCCTAGCCTCCGAATCCCTCCTTCCTTCATGGCTCTGGATGTGGGGGGAGGGGACGGAGACTAGCGCGGCTCTCGACAGACCGCCAGGTGGCGCTAGAGGCCCCCGACTTGATTTCTGCAGGCAGGACCATGATTTCTGATTTCTGATCAGAGGCCCTTCTTCTCTCTTATTTCTTTAGAAACATTGTCCAGAGGAAGCTAGGGGACAACGGTGAGTGTAGAGTGGGAGGAAGGAGCCTTGCAAGAGGCAGGGTCAACACCGTGGCATCCTGCAGAAGCAAACATTCTCTAAGGTGCTCAACATCAAACACTGGTGGTCCTACGAGGTGGTTGGAAGAACTGGGAGCCCCATTCCCCGCTCTGTCCTTAATGTCCTCTCCCACAGAGGTCATAGGGTCATAGGACACAGTGCTCCCACCTGGACATCTTTTCTCCACAATCAGTTGACTGAGATGGTCACTCTTCTAGCCACATTATCAGTAATCTTTCTAAGGGATTCTGAAGTCCCCACTAACCATGGATCCCAGCCGGATGCATCCACTTCTGTGGGGTTGTCCTCCTGCCTCTGTTGTGACTTTTCTGGGGAGACAGGATGAACCATTTGAAAGGTCTCAAGGACAGATGGAAGAAATCATTCCCACCCAAGTCTAGCTTGGTGAACCAATGACTTAAAGGTTCCTTCCTAGAGCACAGGCTGTGGGTAGCTTCATAAAGGCATCCCTTCTCTCCAACACTCACTGTGATCTTCTATAACCTTGGTAGAGTTGTGAGCCCTGTGAGCTGCAGAGTTTTATCTGCATGGTCAGCATCCTGAACTTCCTGAGTCTTAGGAGTCCCCCACCTCTTTCCAGGATAAAAGGTTCTAGTTTCCATGGTGTATGTGCCCAGTCAGTTTACAAGGAAGTCAGTTGGAGTCCTCTGTCTGTGCTGTTGAGTAAATGGTGTTCCTCAATGACTTGAGTTCAGTCCCCAGCATCCATGTTAAAATAAAAAAAAAAAAAAAAAAAAAAAAAAAGCCGAGAGCATTGGGGTTGGAGAGATGGCTCAGTGGTTAAAGGCACTGGTTGCCCTTCCAGATGGCTTGGTTTCCGTTCCCAGCACCCACATGGCAGCTCATAACTGTCTGTAATTCAAGTTGCAGGGGATTTGACCCTTCTGACTTCTGTGGCTACTGTATGCACATGGTTTATACAAATGATGTGGGAAAACCCCCATACACGTTTAAATATAGAAAAACTAAACACGATGGTGTAAATTTGTAGTCTCAGAGCTGGGGAGGCAGAGACAGGAGACTCTTCAAGGCTTGCTGACTCGTTAGTCTAGTCTAATTGGCAAGTTCCAGAGCAGCGAGGGACTTTGAAAAGGCTGGGGAGGTGGCTGTATGGATACAGCACTTGCACACAAGCGTGAGGACCAGCGTTCAAATCCCAGAACCCATGCAAAACTCGGCACAGAAACAAACTCCTGTAATCCCAGCACTCCTACTGTGTGATGGGCGGCAGAAACAGGAAGTGTCAGAAGCTCACAGAGCTAGCGGAAGTCTATAGCAGAGAAATGACAGAGACAATGTCTCAAACAAAGCAGAAGTCAAGGCTAGACATCTGAGGTTATATTGTGATTTCTGCACTCTTGTTGTGACGTGTGTGTGTGACCACACCCAGAAGGGGGAAGAAACACAAGGTTTTGCTTTTTGTTGTTGTTTTGTTATGTGGGATGTGAGGCTCTTATGAGGCGTGAGAAGCATCTAAATTCACCCAAGTCTTTTCATGGACCTTAGCTCTATGTGCAGCAGCCACTCAGCCCTGTATATGAGAATCTATGAGAAGTGATGTTTCTGCCAGATTCCAAGATGGCTAACATCATTGCTGATGCCTAGGACCGTGGAGACTGCCTTGACCCAGGACTCTGTCTGTCGTCTGTTCACCTATTCGTCCATCCATTTTTTTTATTTTTAGTGTGTATATGTGTATATATGTGGGTACATGTGTGCCATGGCATGAGTGTGGAGTTCAGAGACAATCAGTTTTTGTGGGAACCAGTTCTCTCCATTCTGTGGGTCTCAGAGATGGACCTCAAAGCCACGAGTCTTGGCAACAAGTGCTTTTATCTCCCCCTAGATGTCCTGACAACCCCCAAGGCTGGGTCTTGCTAAATGAGCAAGAGATTTGCAGGCAGAAGGTGGTGGAGGATTTAAAAGCAGAGAAATAAAGGAACAAGAAGAGTTTAATGGTCACTAGAAAGGGACGGGCACCCCAGCCAGTCAAAAATCAGTACAAAAATGAGACAAGCTAGACAGGGAAAGGGAGCACGGTTTAGGCTGCAAGGTGGCTAGAAGCTGATATACCTGCAAAGCTGTATCCCAGCTGAGCCACCTGAAGCTGGCCAGGATCAGCACCACTCGTGAGATGACCACCATACTGTCATTTGCTTGGTTACCATGTCATTTGAATCATTTGAATTACAAAGTCACCTGCTGCCGCCACGTCACGTTACTAACCTTAGAGTAGATCTAGAAAAGCCCAGTAAGGACAAAGGGAAATGCTATGGTGTGAATGTAAAATGGCCCTGTAGACTCATACGTTGGAGCTTTTGGTCCCCTGCTGGTGCTGTGTTTGCGGGATTGTGGAATCTTTGAATGAGCTTGAGCATTCTGTTGGTTACTTGTCTTGTTGCTATGACAAGTACTTGACGAACACCATTTAAGAAGAAAGGGTTTGGGGTTGGGGATTTAGCTCAGTGGTAGAGTGCTTGCCTAGGGAAGCGCAAGGCCCTGGGTTCGGTCCCCAGCTCTGAAAAAAGAACAAAAAAAAAAAAAAAAAAAAAGAAAGGGTTTACTCTGGCTCATGGTTTGAAGATATAGCTCATCATGGTGGAGAAGCCAAGGAGGCAGAAGATTGAGGTGGCTGGTCCCACTGCACCCTCAGTCAGGAACTTCCTCTTTTTTAATCAGCCCAGAACCCTAGCCCACGGAATGTGCAGCCCACAGTTAGAGTGATCTTCCCACTACAGGCAACCTGATCTAGACATACCCAGACAGATAGACAGACAGACAGATAGACCCAGGCGATTCCAGACTGTCAGGTTGACAGTCACTAGTAAGCTTCACAGGGCCTATAGCCACATCGCACGTCCATCTCAAGCTTCTGCTTCCACAGTGACCAGCTACAGGTTCCCTCTTCTACAGGCCCAACTGCTCTAGAGAGACCGGCCACAGAAACCTCACAGAGTTACCTGGATCTGCGCTTCCTCTCTTCCTCTTAATTACAAACTGCTTCTTCTAAGTGGTCAGAAATACATAGTGTATCCCTTCATTAGACTAAACTCCAAGAAGAGGAGACAGCAGAGTCTAGGACTAAGCATGAGTTCTTGGCCCCTCTCTTCTTTTCTGGGGTAGGGAGAAAGGATTTGGAGACCTAGGAAAAATACCTAGCCTTGTTCTTGAAAGAAGAAGACCTTACCTTGCTTGAGCTGAAGCTCCTGGGGCATCTTGTTGTGGGACTAAGCACAGAACTTGGCCCCTACATGCACAAAGGGGTACAGAAGTCAAGAAGGAGCAAAGTGGTTTCCCCCTTGCTTCTCTCTATACTCTGCAGATCCTTCTCTATACACCTGAAGAACCTGGGCCATACAGGGCCTAACAGCAGCTCCCATCTGTACGACAAACCCATGCTTGAAAGAAACCCTCACAGCCAGGCTTATCTATACATACTTTTAGTTCCAGCACTCAAGAAACTCAGGGGGCTGCTGTAAGGTCAATTTAGTCTTTATTACATAATGAGCACCAGGTCTGGCAAGATTATATAACAAGACCAGGTTTCAAAACCAAAACAAACAAAAAACCAGGAGGGGTAAAATTCAAGATCAATCACTGTGGTGGTTCATACTTGTAATCCCAGAACTCAGACTGAGGCAGGAGGATTGTTGTGAGTTTGAGAGTTGCTTGGGCTACCAAGTGAGGCCCTGTCTCAGAGAAAGAGAAAGCCGCATTCCCTGGGCTCATCCCCAGACAGCAGCCCAGATGAGCACTAACCCTTTAAAGAGGTGCAGTTGTAAATTTCCACCTTGCTGTCTCCTGTTTCTTCATTTAAAGGAAGAATGACTCTATCCTCTTGGGACCAACTCCCAGAGGCAAAAATTCCCCTGTAGCCTGTCTTTCCATGGCTGGCAAGGACAGTTGAATGGATGTTTCTTGTCCCTGTGGTTCCTGCTGTGCTTGGCTGGTGCCCTGACACCTACCTGCCCACCTGTTTCTTCAGGTTGTGCTGATTTTAGGATTCCTACCTGGTGCTGGCCCCTTGTTGGACACTTGTTCTGTAAGCATAGCAGACAGTATCTTCATCAGAGCGTCTGTGAGTGCTTGCAGGAGACCATTGGCATTCCCAATATAAGAGGGCTGGTGGGGAGAGTCACTGGACCCTTACCAAATCCCAGCCACTTTCTCCTGCACCTCTCACATAGCTCTGCTCTTGGTCATGTGATCTCCGAAGGTACTAGAACATACTGTAAAAAGATTAACTGACCTGAGGACCCCATTTTTGTGGCTAAGAACACATCATCATCCATACCAGGGTGAGATGTTTTAGTAATGTGGCTGCTTTGGGGTCACCCACACTCCTATAACTTATTACGCATGCTCTATAAGTAAATCCCATAAACTCAAAGGTTCACCATGCTGGACTCTGGTTGATTCATACTTTGGTTTGTCATTTTCATTCTATAAGGACAGGGTAGACAGTTGCTTACATCTCTCCTGAGAAAGAATTCCTGCAACACCCCTCCACTGGAGGAGCTCACAAAGAGGCATAGGGGGAAAAATACATGTGTATTGGTTAATTTTCTGTTGCTGTTATAAAACACTTCGACCAAGGCAATCTAATAAAGACAGGGTTTATTTTGACTTCTGGTTCCAGGGGAGTAAGAGTCCATGATAGCAGTGAGAGAGAGAATTGGGGGTGGTACCATGGAAACCTCAAAGCTCCAACCACTAGTGACTGCCTCCTACAGCAAGGCTATACCCCCACAACCTCCCAGACAGCACACCAACTGGGGCCCCGATGAGCAAATGACAGAGTCTGTGGAGGACTCAACACTCACTCAAACTACTACACTTGCCTCCAAATACCTCTACATTCTGAGGTGTTAGGGCTTAGGGTTTCAGCACAGAGATTTGGGACAAACATGACACATCCCGCAGCATGGCTTTGTTGAGATTACCAACCTTAGAAACTGAGTGCCAAAACAAAGGAGCAATTCTGATATGAGGAAGATGGGACTTCTGAGGCTTCCCAGAGACACAAGAGGAAGCAGGGATAGTTTTGTGTCAGAAGTAGCCACATTTGCTAGTGCTACCATTCAAATCTGGGCTTGGATGGATGAGGCTGGACCAAGCCACTAAATGGAATACTTATCCACAGCTTGAGAGACATTCAGCAGAGAATGACATTGAGCTCATGATCCTCCTGCCTCTACTTCCCCAGTGCTGGGATTATAAGTGTGTGCCCCTATGCGCAGTTCTTTTCTGTCCACAACTTTTGCCCATTTGGCTGCGCTCTTGATTTTCTTGCTATTGGATATAAAGAATTCTTGGTACATTCTGCATAAAAATCCTTTATCTGATTGGTAATTTGCAAATGTTTTCTTGTCTCTGGATGTCTTTTTGTCCTCTTTAATTTTTAAAAATTTGCATTTATTCATGTGTGTGTGTGTGTGTGTGTGTGTGTGTGTGTGTGTGTGTGTGTGTTTGTTTTGTAACTGTGTCCCACAGCGTGTGTGTGGAGGTCAAATGACAACTTTTGTGAGTCATCTTTTTCCCACCTTGTGGGCCTTGGGGATTGGACTCAGGTTATCAGGTTTAGCAGTCAGCACCTTCACCTGCAGAGCCATGGTCAGCCTTGATATTATTATAAACTGTACCCATAAGTTTAATTTCTGAATATTACTGTTATAGGAATACAGCAGCATTTTTACTTAAAGCCTGGTAATTGGTAAAATTCACTAATTATTTCTAATAACTTTGGTAGGTTTTCCCACATATGTTCTTGCCTGTGAAATTGCACTCACAGGTTGATCCAGGACCCGGGAGCACTCGCAGGTTGATCCAGGACCCGGGAGCACCCGCGGGGTGATCCAGGACCCCGGGGCTCTCGCGGGGTGATCCAGGACCCGGGAACACCCGCGGGGTGATCCAGGACCCCGGGAGCACTCGCGGGGTGATCCAGGACCCGGGAGCACTGTCCTTCATCCGCTGGCACCTGCTTTGTTGTTGCTCAGGGCGTTTCTTTCTATTCCTACTCTGCAAAGAGTTAACTACCAAACAGGTTGGGGAGCTTTTCTTTCTGTCCTCTGAAGCTCTTCCTGCATCCCTTCAGCTGATGTTCCTCCTTTTCTCTGTTTTAGCGTGTTATGTGACAGACATCACTGAGAGATGATTTTAGATGAAAACCACCTGGTATCCCTGAGGTAGAAACTGCTCTGTGCTTATGTTCTGTCCTTTTTTTTTTTTAAGATTTATTTTATTTTATGTATGTGAGTACACCATCGCTGTCTTCAGAAACCAGAGGAGGGCATCAGATCCCATTACAGATGGTTGTGAGTCACCATGTGGTTGCTGGGAATTGAACTCAGGACCTCTGGAAGAGCAGCCAGTGCTGCTTTTCACCACTGAGTCTCTCCAGCCCATGATATATATGATATATATGAATATCATATATATATATATATAAACACTTCATGATTTAAAAAGGTTTTGGTTTTTTAAAGATTTGTTTATTTTTTATTTATATGTGTATGAGTGGCTTGCCTGCATGTATGTATGAACACTGTGAAACCTGGTGCTTTCAGAGGCCAGAAGAGAACAATGGATACACTGAAACTGGAATTAAAAGTAATTGTGAGTGGGTGCTAGGAGCAAAATCCAGGTCTTTGGTGTTTTTAATCTGCTGAGCCATCTCTCTAGTCCCACATGCCTGCCTTTCTTTCTTTCTTCCTTCCTTTCTTTCTTCTTTTTCTTTTTCCTTTTCTTTTGAGACAGGGCCTTACTTTATAGCTCTGGTTGGCCTGGAATTCACTAGGTAGACAAGGCTGAACTTACTGAGATCCACCTGCCTCTGCCTCCTACAGGCTGGGATTAAAGGTGTACATCTTGCCAATTTCAGTTAAAATCTTTTGTCTAGCTATCTGTAGCAACATATACCTGTGATACAGCATTTGGAAATCCAAGGCAAGTGAAGGCCAACCTGAAATATACTGCAAGAATATTTGCCTAAAAAGCATAACAAGACCCTATCTCAAAAACAATAGCTTTGCATCTAGTTCACAAGCAAAGATGGCCTCCTGGCTCATAGTATGGATTGGAAAGTGTTCTCTCTTACTACATTCTGTAGAACAGATGTTCTTCCCAAACTATTTCTAGAACTTACCAGGAGAGCAATTTGAGCCTGGGGTTTCTCAGTGGAAATGTTTTAGATTTCTTTAATAAGCAAGGACTGACTGTTCAGGCTGTCAATTTTCCCTTTGGGAAAACTTTAGTCATTTGCCTCTTTCACAGAATTTGTCTGGTGGCACAAATCTATAATCACAGCACCCAGAAGGTGCACACAGGCAGTTCATGAGTTCAAGGCCATTCTCAGCTATATAGGGATTTTGAGAAGACAGCCTGGTCTTCATGAGACCCTGTTCCAAAATAAAGCAACGACAACAAAGGATTAGCTGAATTTTGTTGTATTTACCTCAGTGAAAGTTGTCGCTGACATTGCTTGTGAGTTTGAACTCTATTTAGCTGTAGTGATGTCTCCTTGTTCATGCCTGGTATTAATAACTTGTGTGTTCTGGCTTTTGTTCCCACTGGGTCAGATGTACATTAACTTCACTTGTCTTCCCAAGATGCATGATTTGGTTGATTTCTTCTATCACCTATGTATTTCTCCTCCCTACCTTGCTTATTTAAAATTAGTTTTCTACTGATGTACAAAGGAAAATGATGCTTTCTTTCTTTTCTAATGTAGATATTTAGTGCTGTGGTTTGCCCTAAATACTGTTTCACCTTCACTCTACAAGGCATTGTAGTCTTTATTTTATTTACTACAAAGGACTGTGAGATTTCCTCTTTTACTTCATCACTGAAGCATGAGGTTTTTTGGGTTATATTTAATCCACAAACATAAAAATTTCAAGATCTATTTTTAAAAAAATATTTCCAAAGATATTGTTTTAATAAGTAAATGCCTAGGCTACAAGCTTTGGCTTCCTCCATGACGAGCTCTTAACTTATTTAACCATTTAAACTATTCTATGTCTACCATTTGCTTAGTTACCTTTTCAGTCCTGGCCCACTTCTTTCTCAATATCTTCCTCAGCATCTTCCTGAATTCATCTACCTGCTCATTTACATCTGTCTCCTCCAGCTCTCTCCTCAGTCCATCTCCTCATCTCCTAGGTCTGTTTCCCCTCTTGCCTCCTACTGCCCTCCCCGAGTCTCTCTTTTATCTCTTACTACTTCCCAGAATGCTCTCTCTCCCTGTCAATGTCCCACCTCCCACTTCCTGCCTCAGCTCATTGGCCATCAGCTTTGACAGGTAATGTTTATAAGAGATTCTCTCTACATTTCCCCCCTTTAGACCAATAACAGGCTCTCTCTCTTGCATCAGTAAATGATATACAATACTAACAATTATGAAAACCATCAGGTAAGAACTACACTCACAATGTCTAGTCCATTTGTATTCGGAAACTTTGGAGAGAGCGCTCATCTATCTATCTATCTATCTATCTATCTATCTATCTATCTATCTATCTATCTATCTTGATGAGTTAGAGTTCTGTACTCAAATCATTTTTTATCATAATGTGTGACATTTTCTATCATAACTTCTAACATTTTTCTAAATCCTAAAAATTTAAGCTTAATTGTGAGACCGTCTAGTCTTCAACCCCATCAGAGACCTGAGATGGAATAAACATTACTAGAGTATGCAGGAAGTGTAAAGCAAGCAGCTTCCAACATTGTTGAAATGGCGGAGAAAGCTGGCTTCCGGGACAGTGCCCCCGAATCTCTCTGAGTCATAGGAGCGCTGTCTTCAGCCTCTGGCCCAGCGTATGGCCGGCTTTCCTGTGAAGCAGGAATTATGGAGGACTGCCTGCCTTATCTTTGCAAAGCTTGGCAGTCATCCACTTCCCTGAATCTTGTTACTCATTTTGGACATTGTTTTGTCTGCAATGGATGCAAGGGCATTTCAAAGATTTTCATTTTATTTTTAGTTGTGTGTATATAAGCGTGTCTGTGGGTGGTTATATGTGTGAGTATAGTACCCAAGGAGGCCAAAAAAGGGGTTACAAACAATTGTGAGCTACCTGTCATGGGTGCTGTGAGCAGAACTCAGGTTCTTTGCCAGAGCAGGAAACACTCTCAATTTCTGAGCCATCTCTTGCACCCCTAGACTCCTCTTCTCTTGTGCTCTGGTTTCTAGTTTAATTCCATTTTTATCAGAAAGCATACCTTTTATTATTTTAATATATTTAGACTTGTTTTCTGGTCCAAAAATGTAGCCTATTTTGTAACGTTTGATATGCAACTTACATATTCTGTTGTTGTCTAACATGTGAGTGACTTTTAAAAAATAAACATTAGTTGGGTGACAGAGTCTTTCACATCCTCACTACATTTTTACTTTTCTCTTGAGTACTAAAAGAGGGGTATAAAGATCTCCAGGTATAACTTGTGGTTCCATCAATTTTGACTTCAAGTATATTTTACCTCTGAAACTAGTGTCTAAACTTCCAGGATTTTTTAATCTTCTTTTATGAAACGAGCCACACGCCCCTGGGAAGGTCCCTGTTTCCCCTTTGAGGCTCTCTCTACAACATCCTGATAGCTATGTGGTCTCTTGTTCTGACTGGCAGTGGAGAAGCTTTTGCTGCCCCTGATGAGCTCAGGGTGTTAAGTCCATTTCTTTCCGGAAGCAGCTGCATGAGATGCCTGTATTGATCTGTCCTGCATCTCGGAGTCTCCATGGCTCTCTGTTGCTTGTTCTCTGTGCAGATCTCTCCTTCTTGGTTCTGTCCGCTGAAGAGTCAAGCCTTTTTGCTCTCCTCAGCTTAGGGACTCCTGGTCTTTGCCTCAATTCCCCTTCTTTGTGCTGCAGCCCAGAAACTCTCCTGGCAGCACACAGAGACAGTTATAGGGTACTCATCATTTGCTGCTTGTTTCACAGGGTGAAACTGATAACCGATACCCTGAAAACTGCTGCCTAACCTATTTTCCTGGATTAAAAAATAAAAGTCTGCAAGTTGTTCTGTAAACATCTGCTTTGTTGCTTCTCCCTGCTGCACAGCGTCCCACAGTGAATATCTATCACCGTTTGCTTATTCATTTCTCTAAAGAGGAATAATTAAACTACCAACTCCTGCTATACAAACAACTGTGCAACAGACAGTCTGAAGTGTGCTCCCCTGTGAGCCCTGTGAGAGTGTTTACCAAACAGACTCCAAGGGAACTCGTTAGGGGTGTCTTTTGACTTCCTTAAGCAAGCCTATAGAGAACCTGTGCCGTCTGTCTCCCATCCAGTGCTCTTCCTCTCCACAGCAATCACCTGCCCCTGCTATCCCCCCTTTCTAATTGTTATTCTGATAAGCACAGGTGGAATCTGAATGCTGTTTAACTTCTCCTCTTATTGGTGAGTTTGAGAGCCCCTTGAGGTATCTGGTAAGCATTTGGGATTTACCTTTATGCTTTCAATTTACAAGAGAGATTCTTTAACATAGTTTCTTTATTCCCTTTGATATTTTGTAGTTGTGTGAATATGAATCATTTATTGGATTTGGACACTGTAAACATTTCATCTTTCATCTGTTACCCTCAGCTTGATGCAAATGACCCCAAACCACAGCCCTCAGGATTGTGTTGCCCGTTCACTGAGATGGTAGGTGTGACCGAGAGCAATGTCTGGAGCATATTAAATATTCAAACATGTCAGTCAACATTTTCAGCATTTAAGAAGTCCACTTATCTAGGCAAGGAGTCACAAGCCTGTGATCCCAGCTGCACTGAGAAGGCTAAGGATCTTGAGTACAAGATCAGCCTGGGCTACATAGTGAGAACCTGACTTTAAAAGCAGCAGCAGCAACAACAAAAAATAATGCAACCTAAAGATATGTAGGAAAAGTATCTGGGCTCTCTGAATCCTTACAGCACCCCATGAACATGAAGGCACCCGTGCTGTTGTGAGCCTAGGCTGGAAACAACTGAGACAGTAGGCTTCTGCAGGCAACATAGAGATCATCCCCTTGCGTATGAGGCTCTGAGGCTCTGAGCACTGGCATCAGATGCCTAAGGTAATTCACAGGAGTTACTGAAGTTCAAATTGAGATTCCTTGCAGAGTCTACACTAAAGACAAAGATGCATTCAGCTGGATTCCTGGCCTTCACCACACCCCCTTTTTATAGTTTTCCTGCCAAAGACACCATCTCTGCTCATGATGGGAGAGAATCCTCCTTGGTCATCAGAATAAGGAGACATTGTCCTCATTCACCTGCATGATATGCTGGCCTCTTCCCTGTTCACCTTGTGAGAAAATCTTTTTTTTTTTTTTAAATCAACAATGGCTAGCCCACAAGAGTCTACATTCTACAAACATCCCCATCTGGTGAAACTCTTGTGCACGTCCCTGTTCACCCAGGACGCCCAACATTCCTAAAACTTGACTCCATCACTCCCTTCCCCTTTGTGCTAACAGTGAATTTAGCTAATTATTCCAGGGTGTGAGCTCCAGCAATTCACGTGAGACACAGTCACTGCTTGGGTTAGGATAAAAACGAGGTTAGCTTCCTGCCTGAAGTGTGCTTGTTCATCGGGTGTGGGTCCTGGTGCACGCTTTTGCAGCAGTAAAAATTGCCTTGCCAAATTTACTTTCACTTGGTTTCATCTGCTTCTTTGTAAGACACCTTTTCCAACAAGCTGTAAAGGGCAACACCTTCCCAGCTCACTTGGATGGGGTAGGATTTTAGTGGTTCAACTAAACAGAACATCCTCCCCATTCACCTACATGGGAAGACACATTCCTGATCACTTAGGGCTACGTTTTTGCTTGCGTCTCTCCACTCCTGAGCATCTGTGGTGACATATCACGGAGCCTGTGACAACTTCTACTGTCCTCCCCTAGGTGGGAAACTGTCTTTCTGGCCCACCTGACTTGTTTTTCCTCTCCATGAGCCCCACCTTTTCAGGTACAGCGTGCTATTCTGTGCCCTGTCAGGTTGCCTCAGTCTGCCGGGCATCTCCCTGCTATGTTTGGCTTACTAAGTGGACCCACTTTCAACATACCCATTGTTTCCCAACACTTAGGTACTGTCAAGTTTTCCCAAATGAGTCACAGCACAGGTGACTTCCTGATCATCGTTCGGCAAACATAATACAGATATTGAATTCAACAGTGGTTATTGGACCAACTGTATTAGGAATGACTGTTCTGTTTTTTAATTAAAATATTTATCTGTTCTTTATATACAAATCATGTATATACATATATATTCTATTTCCAATAAATAGAAGCTGTTTGAGAAATCAAATATTATAGAGCAGTTTGCAGAGAACTGTCCAGTTTCAAATATGTCTTCCACAATGCCTTCCTCAACTTAAACTTTAAGCCAAAAGAGTTTCTTTCTTCCGTTAAATTGTTTTCGTTATGTATTTGTCACAACAATGAGAAAAATAAAATGCATATCAATTATACTTAGAAAAACTCTTGGTGGTTGCCCTATATTTCATGTTAGATAAATATTTACAGCTAACGGAACACAGCTTCACGGGTGGTGTGAATGCAATAAGATTCATTCTGCAGTCTGCCATTTATCAAAACCACATATAGGCTGAAATCCTCAACGATGTTGTTATGAGTGTATTTGAATAAACTTACCTCTCATGCTTTGGTTTTGTCTAGTCTTGTCTTTTTTTTCTTTTTCTTTCTCCTCCTCCTTCCCTCATTTCTTCCTTCCTTCCTGACCTTGAACTCACAATCTTTCTCAAAGATTTTTTCTTTCAAGAGCTAGAATTACCAGTATGTATCACCAGGAATGGCAACTCTTACTTAAATTAAAGACGTATTTATTTACAATTTTAAGTGTTTGGGTGATCTATCTCCATGTTCACCTGCATATGACAAGAGGGTGTCAGATCACATTTTTAGATGGTTGTGAGTCACCATGTGATTGCTGGGAATTGAACTTAGGATCTCTGGAAGAGCAGCCAGTGCTCTTCATCAGCAAGCCATCTCTCCAGCCCCTTTCTGACTTAAATTAAATGTCAACTAGAAATGAGGAAAATTGACATTTTTTATTTTGCCTTCACTAGTTTCTTCTCTGGTCTTCTTCCTTTATACGGGTCTGAGTTACTGACTTTATCAGAAGAACTTGCTTCAGTACCTTGGGGCTGGGCATATATTTCAGTTGGTGTCGTGCTTGTCTCCCATGCATGCAAACCAGGTTTAGACCCCAGCACTTCAAAACTCAACTAAACAAAGCTAAAAGGGGAATGAAGAACTTTTTTCAGTGTTCCTGGCAGGGCGGGTCCACTGTGTGTGTTCCTGTTGCTTTGTGAGGATCTTTAAGGACATAGTCAACCTTAACATGGAGGTTGCCATGTCTCTCAACATTTCACTCCTCGTCACTGTTTTACTTGTACAATTTCTGAAACAAAGCTGTAAATAATTACCATCTTTGATTTCAGTGTGAAACATTTCCCTCTTCTTTCAAGGATTTTAGAAAATGTCTCTTTGGATTTGTTTTACGTTCATTCTGCCTAATGTTTCCTGAGTTTCCAGGACCTTGCATTTGACATCTAACAATAATTTGAGGGAATTCTCAACCATGTGCTTCTGATGTTGCTTTTGTTCGTCTCTCTGTTTATTCTTCTCTTGGTATTCCCATCAGAAGTAATCACACCTTCTCAATTGCCCACAGAGCTCTCTGTTCATCTCCTCTGTTCTAGTTGGATCTCTCTGCTCTGCTTCTCCCATTTAGAAGTCGCTACCAATACACTGTGGAGGTCAGAGCTCCTTTCCCTGGCTATGTCCAGCCTATTAATGAGCTCACAAGGGCAATCTTCATCTTCATGACATTTTTTTCTCTGTGTGTCATTTTCTTTTGATTCTTTCTCATCTCTCTGCCTCCCTTTTCCACCTCTCCTTCAGGTTTCCCGATGTCTTGTTACAGCCCTGAGAGTATTAGCCATAGTTGTTTTGAATTCTCATTCTGACTGTTCCAACATTCCTACTGTATCTGAGTCTGGTTTTGATGTTCCTCTCCCCCACTGCATGGTGGTGTGTTCTGCTCTCTGGTATACTCTGTAATCTTCTGTGGAAAAGCTGACCCATTGCCAAGAGGTAACCTCGTCAGAGCTTCTTGGGGTTTCACACAACTTCAGGTTGTATGAGACAGACAGATCTGAAATTGAGTGTCTCCTTTCTAGAGTGGGAAACTAGGCAGAGCAGAATTTGTACCAGATCAGTTGGAGTGATGATACTCTGGTTTGGTTAGTGCTGGTAAACCTCATCTCTCTTGAGGGCAGGCCTTCTTAAGAAAAGCAGCGCATGTGGCACAGGTCATAGCAGCCTTCTTCTCTGTCTATTGTGCATTCCTGAGAGGTGTTTCTTAGATCTTCCCTAAAAGGGTTTGGTACAGCCCTTGGGGCTGAGTCCCACAAAGCATGTAGCTTCACACTGGGTCCTCTTGGTATGCCGAGTCTCTTGTACTTCATGAACTAGGTGCCAGGTAGTTCTGCTGTGGTTTCTGCTCTGTCTCTCTAGTTTATCTGGAAGAGACATTTGCCCTGTGACCTCGATTCGCTGACAGACCCTTAGATCTGCTGATTTTTCTAGGTGTTTTATCAGCATATTACTTGTGGTTGCTAGGACGGAGTGTCCCCATTAATTATCTTTTTGAGCATGCCATCTGTTCCCTACTGGGATCCCGACTAACACAGTAATTGGTAGCAGAAGTGGTCCCAGGAAACAGACTTTTGGAGTGGGATTCTAGTACAGAGTGATGAGCACATGAATACAGTCCTTGCTGGGGTGAGTGAAACACTGGGAGTTGGTATCACATGACAAACTCCCTTCAGGGATGGCGAAGGATTCGGCACAAGCAGAGGGATAATCAATGGAGTAGATAAGGACAAAGGCATTTAGTTGTCATGACAAAAATGTCTATTTAAGAGAATGGGATGGCCACTTGTATCATTTCTGGGAGCTGTACACACAGGACTTGGCATTTCCAGCCTTGGGTATGCCAAAGCCCTCTGGCCAAAGACTTCCAAGAGCACACCTCCAGCTGAACAAAGCAGGGTCATGGCTTGCTTCTGCACAGGAGAACTCAGATCATGGAAACTGCAGTGTGACTTTAAGAGGGCAGTGTAGTGAGCTGACAAGATGGTAAAGGTGCCTACTTCCAAGAATATCCTGAGTTTGATCCCTGGGACCATTGTGGTGGAAGGAGAGAACTAATTCCCATAAATTGTCCTCTGATACATGTACACATGCAGTACGGTAAACATTCACCCACAGACAGATAGACACTGTTGTGGGGGACAAATTTTTACACACACACACACACACACACACACACACATGCACACACACACACACATCTATCTCTGCTTGCACCAGAAAAAGAACCCAATAGAGACCAAAGTTACAATTGAACCCAAGTCCAATTTGGTGAACTGATGAGTTTTTATTGAGGTTACTTACAGCAATATAGTTGATGGATTAGCTATAAGGATCAAAGATGACTCAAAATCAATTGCATCACTGAAAAGCCCACCCCAACACAAAGCTGAAATCTTGGAGTTCTCTGAACAACTTGTGGGTAGCTCAACAATCCAAGAATCCTCTTCTTTCTCCATTGCAGCTCAGCTGGTAAGAGTCTCCTCTCCCAGAAGTTACTTAGTCCTTTTTATACTGCCAGGGATGAGCTGTAAGAATAAAGTTTCTATTTTCCCAGTTATAAGACCTCCTAAAGCTCATGAAAGAATGTCTTAATTCATAAGACTGTCATACAACAGACAAGAATACACAAAATAAATAAAATATAACAAATAATAAATATATGAAAACCTTTATTCTGTCAAAACTAGTCATCCCAATAAAAGTTCTCTGTTTCCCAGAATTCCCTTTCCCCCCTTTGAATTTATTAGCTAATTGCATCAGAATGTGAGGATGAGCTCCCACCAATGGAATAATCCTCATGTGAAGAATAAGGAACAGAAGCATTTTGGTAGGTGTGTTCAGTATCCCTGTTTGGGTTCTGGAAAACTCTTTTTGCAAAAAGAAATCACCCTCCCAAATTCTTTCACTGTGTTCATGTGTTCCTTTGGGTAACACCAAGATTGTTGTTTTCCCAATAAAAAAGACAGCACAGGTACATATGGGAAAGGGTATGAGAAGTGAGATTTTGTCTGGATTGGGTGATACTAGGGAGAAGAGGCAAGTCTATTATTAGACTTCTAGAAATTTTTATGTAGACAGAACAATATGAGACTGAGGCTAGTCTGTCCCCATGGCTGTCATACTAGGTGGGATTGGAGGCCTTCTTATTTGGCTTGGATGGTGTCCTAATTGCTTTCTATAACTGTGATAAATACCATGACCAAAAGCAGCCTGAGTCGCTTGGAAAGAGTTTATTTGGCTTACATGTTACGACCATATTCTAACATTGAGGGAATCCAAGTCAGGAAATCAAGCAGAGGAAGGGACCTATGGGGCAGGAACTGAATCAGAAGGCATGGAGAAACACTGTTTATGGGCCTGCTTTCCAGGGCTTGCCAAGTTTGCTTTCTTATCCAACCCAGGACTTACCCACAATAGGCTGCTCCCTCCCACACACTATCAACAATTAATCAAGAAGATGTCCCACAGATTCACCTATAGGCCTACCTGATGGAAGTATTTTTCAGTTGAGGATTCCTCTTCCCAGATGACTTTAGCTTCTGTTGAGTTGACAAACCACCACCACCACCACAACAGCCACACTCACAAAACCAGCCAGTACAAACAGTATTCAGACTGATTGTTCTCATGTCATTGCCTCATGTTCACACAGGGGCCTTGCTCAGCTAACCTGTTCATGGCTTTCCAAAATACCAGAGTGGGGACAACAGGCTATGTGCCCAGAGCTACCAAATATTGGGTCGAATCCTGGCTTTTGGGTCTGTGTGTTAGGTAACTCCACTTACAATCAGCATGCAAATGGACAGGAGACCTCTTCATTGAGCACACAGACAATACTACCTGTCCAGTGCCATCTATACCACAGACCGAAAAATCACTTGTTTGTGCAAGTAAAAGGTTACACCTATAAATTTATCAAAGTAGACTATGGACACATGGGCGTATTAAAATGGCATTAGAAAGAACTGAAGAGATGTCAGTGGTTAAAGAGAACTGGCTGCCCTTTAGGAGGATCCAGGTTCTATTCCCAGCACTCACACTATGGATCACAATTGTCTGTAACCAGTAGATCCAATACCTTTTTCTGGCCTTCTCAGGAACCAGGCAAACGTGTGGTGCACAGACATACATGCAGGCAAACACACACACACACACACACACACACACACACACACACACACACACACACACACTTAAAAAAATAGAGCCTGTAGACTTACTGAATATACTAGACTAACAAAGAATGCACCCCTCATTCCCCTGTTCGAAATAAGATAATACAAACTCAAGATGAGAAAATAAAGCAGTTGTTTGGAACCCCAAAGCCTGGGACAAATGGCCCACTTCCTCCACCTCCTAAACGTTCAGCAACCTTCCAAAACAGGACCACCAACTGGGGACCAAATGTCTAAGCACATGAGCCCACTGGGGAGTGTTTCACAACAATGCCATGTGGGCAACCACGTGACTTCCAACTTCTTTCTTCCTTTTTTAAGTTTTTACTCTTTTTTCTTACAAATTTGTCAAGCTTTTTAATAAATTGAGACTAGCAACCTTGTCAGATATATAGGAGACGTTTTGTCACTTTTAAAATTATCGAGGCAAATCTCGTGTACATGACACGGCACAGATCACAAGTACACAACTGGGTGGGTTTTGATAATCTTACACATTTCCATAACTACTACCAGTTATCAGATGATTGAATCAATAGTATGGAAACAAAAGAAATGGGACCAAACCCTGTATGGTGAACAACACAGGCAAAGCTTTGTTGAGACTTCAGCTCATGAGTAGAGGGACTTAAAGACAGTTGAAGAGGTGACTAGTCTGTTCACTCCACTAAGGTAGCAGCAGGCTTTTATTGATTTTTTTTTTCTGGGAAAGACTGAAATTCGGTAACTTTTTGTTGCCTATGAACATGTTTTACTTTTTGTGAAAAAAACATATGCTGGCCCTGGTCACAGAACCTCAGGTAATAGAGTCCCTATGCTCAGCAAGAAGAAGCACATACCAGCTCCAGTGTCCAAGTTAGCCCTGTGGTCTTGGACATAAGTGATTTTCACACTATTTTTTGGTAGTCCAGGCTGGCCTCGATTTCCCAGTCCAGCTCCTGCCTCATCCTCCGGATCGTCAGGATTATAGATATATGCCACTGTACTCAGCAATAACACATCAGTTTCTGTATGTCTCCATGCACAGTTGAGCAGGATCTTGTGGCAGTTGACCCTCTAGGCTCCTATTAGAATAGCTGATCCTCAGCTGGTGTATTTGAGAAGGGTCAGCAGGTGTGGCCTTGTTGGAGGAGGTATGTCACTGGGGAAAGACTTTGAGGTTCTGAAAGACTGATACCATTCCTAATATGCTCTCTGTCTACTGCTTGCCTCTCATCTCCAGATGCTCCAGCCATCTGCTAGCCCTGCTCCACCATCATGGACTCTAACCTTCTGAAACCGTAAGTCTAAAATAAACTCTTCTGGAAGTTACCTTGGTCTCATCATAGCAATAGAAAAGTACTACAAATCTGAGTCAAGACTGAAGGCAATAAAGCGGACGGACACACGATGATGAACACAGAGTTGCTAAGACTTTCATCCATTTTCTGTTCCCCATAACATCTCTCGGCTGAGTGGAGTCGGCACCAACACAGAGCTAGTTTTCGAGTTTCTACAAAGTGACCTAGGCAAATGTTATCCTAGCCCGCCTATACCAAAGTTTCTATCTGCAGCGAATCCAGTAAGGACAATTAAGTTTATATCTAGTCATGTAACTCCCCACCATTCGAGAGCTTTAAGTCAAGGAAGAACAAATGCTGTGATTCTGTTCTGACAGACGATGTCAGAGCTTAACTGACTTCAGGGATTTACTGAAGCATTTTATGAGCTAAAGTTTTTCCTCTGGAACAATTCTCCCTTGTTTTCTGTTTTGTTCTTGGGGGTGTGTGTGTGTGTGTGTGTGTGTGTGTGTGTGTTTCTTTTTTTCAGAGCTGAGGACCGTGAACCCAGGGCCTTGTGCTTGCTAGGCAAGCGCTCTACCACTGAGCTAAATCCCCAACCCCTGTGTGTGTGTTTTAAACCTGTTTAATATTGAAGGATTTGGAATTCATCAGAGACCATATGTGTGGACATCTTAAACCCAATCAGTTTTACCTGGTCTTAGTCACAAGGGGTTCCTATTCTGCTATCCAGATACAATTTTATACAACAGGTTGTCTGCTGCATGTTTAGACACAAGTCACAGGTTTCGTCTATAACCAAGAGGAGAGGATTATACGGGGATGTGGATACCAGGAGAGATCAGGGGTCCCTTTTAAACTCTGTCTGCACAATGGATTGAGTCTTTTGTGTCTTAGCTTCACCAGCATAGAGATGACAGTTTGGGCAACAGGAGCTACAGACCAGCGAGAACTGGATAGGCCAGTGTCTAGGAACAGAGCCCAAATGCAGTCCCATGTTATGTCAAGGCAGAAACTGTCACTGGAGTTGGAAGACGTGATCTTAAAGATGAAAGGAACACAAGAGAACATGGTGTGAGAAAATGTTCTAGAAGTAATGACAGTATCAAGTTTGTTGCAGCACAAGTAAAAAGGGACCTACAGATTGGTGACCACCATAGGGTAAACTCTTTGCAGGAACTACCCCTGAGTCTATCTGGCCAAAGATTCTTCTGAAGAGAGTGCTCTGAAAAGGCAAGAGTGGGTGGCCTGGGTTTCCTAGGGACATGTCTTCATTTCTTCCATTCATTTAGCAAATCCAAGTCTGGTGGAAATGTTCCGGCCCACTCTTGTCTCTCCTTCAGCTTGGTTTCTATTTTTAAAATTTAAATATAAATGTTCTCCCTCCCACATAATTTTGAGGTAATTCAAGAGCTTGAGGGTAGCTGGTTCTACTGCCATCTGTTTTTTCCTCAAGCTGCCAAACATCTGTTTTCTCCAAGCGGATCAGGCACCTGCAGGCGGTGGTATCACAGCTATCTCCAGCTAGGTGACCAGAGCTGTGGCGACTCAACCGAGTTGAGATGAACGTCCCGGTTATAGGTGCGTCCTGCAGCGTGAGCAGGTTTCTGCCCGCAAGGGAGCGCTCAGGTTTAGGCATGCGCAGACAGTCTGACAGCCATTTTAAGGGGCTACTGAGCTCCAGCGGGAGCCACTGCGCAGGCGTATACAGGAAACTACCAGCTTCCCCCTGAGCCCGGAGCACGCCTGCGCGGATTAGCCGGAAGAGGCGGGATCAGCTGCTGCCGAGCTCTGTGCTTGGGGAACGCCGAGGTGGGGCGAGGCGGGGCGACTGTCAGCTGACTGAGGAGCCGATTGCCTCGCGGGACAACGGTCAGCGACGCAGGTTGTGGTGGGAACGGAAGAGCTCTCCCGGCGGGTCTCTGTGCAGTCGGTGAGGCAGAGGGCCGCCGCAGCACCATGGCGACCACCGTCAGCACGCAGCGCGGGCCGGTGAGTCCTCTGGGCCAGAGCCTGGCTGGAGCAGCGGAGCCTGGGGTCCGGCTTCTCTTTTCAGTCTCTCGCGGGGCCTCTCGTGGGTTGCTTTGCCGCCCCAGGGCTTCGCGGGTCCTACCTTCAGGTACCCATACGGAGTAACGACTCTGGTCTTTCGGGCCTCTTGGGTGGAGGAAGGCAGAACTTGATGGTTCCCCAGATGCCTATGGCCCTTGAAGCTCCTGGCCCCCTTTATGGAGACTCCCGTAGTCCTCCTGAGTGGAGGCCCTGAATCCCTTAGTCCTCTACACAGAGGAAACCTTACCCCATTGGTATCCAGATGGAGTGGGACTCCGATTCCCTTAGTTCCTCAGAAAGGGCCCCGAACCCCCTACTTTGTCAGATCTGTCACCTGCTTGGTCTCCCAGATGGACAGGAGCTGTGACTCTCTTGCTCTCCCAGATGGAGAGTGGCCCTGACCTGATTAATTTTCCAAACTGAGTGACTCTCGTGGTCTTTCAGAGGAGTGGAGCCGGACAAAAGCCGGACGTTGATCCCCAAAAAGGAGAGATATCCTGGTCTCCTTGGTTTTAGAGATGGCGAAAGATTCCACTTTGTAGTCAGTCCTTAGTTGTGACAGTTTCCTCCTCTCCCTAACATCTATAGAAAATAGGATACTAACTCTTGAACTCAGGTAGTGGCTACCTTCTCAAGCCTCAATTTCTTCATTTATAAACGAGTAGAAGGGAGCAGAGAACATGGAAGATTCAACAGGGTTGTCTCTTCAGGATTGTCTTGGATTCTAATACTACCTGTCTTACCTCCCCTAGTGTGAATGTCCTCCCGGTAGCTCCCTGAGGCTGTTGTGGGTGGGATGTTGTTAGCCAACAGTGGCTGTGTGTGGTAGAACACAGTTCTGATGAGTACTGCAGTGTCTTTCCCTGAAGTTAATATTGAATGTGCCCGCTAAGCCTGTGGTTTCCAGAGTTCCCTCGCCCTGACAGCTTGGTATTGACGTGTGTGTGTGTGTGTGTGTGTGTGTGTGTGTGTGTGTGTGTGTGTGTGTGTGTGTGTGTGTGTGTGTGTGTGTGTGTGTGTGTGTGTGAGAGAGAGAGAGAGAGAGAGAGAGAGAGAGAGAACACAGACATAACTCCTTGGGGTAGGTTACCGATTTCCTGACTTTGAAGAAAGCCCCAGGTTTGATTAGGTGCTTTTAGGAGGGCTTTGAGCCAGCTCTGACCCACAGTCAAACTTGGATGGAGCTTTCCAGAGCTGGAGTTACCTTCATGTTCAGCAACCTCTTCATCCTCACTGTGTCTCAGCAAACTGTAGGAAATTGATGGTGGTTGCCAGAGGAGAAAGGGAGCCAGAGCCTTGCCCTTTTCATATCCCCTGCCTAGGAGAGTGGACCCTTTCTTACTGTGTGGTCTGAGAGTATCCTTACTTCCTGTGGCACAGGCTGAGTTTGAATTCATCCGATGGTGAGCTCCGTGTCTGTCATGAGCAAGAAGCCATCTTTCCCTGTTGCTTAGAGAAACTCTGGTGTTGAACAGAGCTGGAATAACCTACACAGTGATGAGTAATTGGGAGTGTCAGATGATGTTCATACTAGCAGAATCTGTGGAGTCTTTCTACTTGCCGAGTGTTCCAGGGATAACGTAGTCATAGGAATACGGCAGCTGGGTGGTTTTAGAGCACTCTTGATGACTTGTAACTTTGGGCTCTAAAAATTTGTCATAAGTGACCACTATCTCAAGCTTTACTTGGGATGTGCATGACTTCATCATAGTATTAGTGTCCACAATATTTAGAGCAACCAGACACTGAGCCACAGGTGTGGAGCACAGGGACACACTATGCATGGTAACTTATGTAAGCCAGAAAATAAGTCTCCATCAGATCTGTGCTCTTAAAAGCACAGTGGAAGCAGAAAGGTATGGACTTGATATGGGAGGACTGCATGGGCCATGGCCAGGGTCTCTGTAGAGTAGAAGGCCTTGAACTTCATCTGGGAAGTGCTGTTTCTCATGCAAACCTTTTTCAGTTTTCAACTTTTCACTGGCTGCTTCACCTGGAATGACACACCCATCGACCTCTGGATTCACTAATATCTGCAAAGGCTTTTAGCCAGTAGTCAGGGTCTAGTAGAACTGCCAAGTGTGGCGTGCTTCTCTGCCGCTCATGTCACACTCGGGAGTGCTGCTTCCAAACAGACGAGGTGCATGCATTTGGTCAGTGCTGGGTCCCACAAGCAGCCTTCTCTGTGTAGCCCCAGCAGAGGTTAGGCCCAGTGTCTCCATCCTAGGAGCCTGGACTCAGGTTTGGGCAGTTGACTCTGTAGCTGACCTTTACCTCTGAGAAGTGGGAAAGAACTGACAAGAGTGTCTTGGCAGGTTATAAAAGGCAGGACAATCTCATCTGGGCGAGGAGGGCAGGTATGAGGACAGATAGCCCACACCTACATAGTTGTGAAGGAATAAGTTCTTCCTCAGGCTATGTGGCCTTCTACATTTTTAGATTTTAGGGGTTTTTTTTGGTTTTGTTTTTTAAAAATATCTACCACAGGGCACTGAACCCTATGCTATATCCATATCACTTTTGAAAACACTGGTATTTTGAAATTACCAGCCCATTTTGCTACCCGGTCTACAAACTTGCTCCTTTTCTACAGTGAGTGACTTGAAGGATCCTATTTCTTGTGGGGATACATGCAGGAGGTCTTGCTGCCTGGAGGCTGCACCAGGTGTAAGGGTGGCATTTTGAAGGTCCTTCTTTATAGATGTGTTGCGTTGAGTCCCACAGGTGCTGACTTACCTTGCTTGAGATGCCAGTTAACCGGTTAAAGTGAGCTTTGCCAGAGGACACTGGCTCTGGCTTTGCCCCTCCTCATTCTGTGGGTGGTCCTTAGTGCTCATGCCTAGCTGAGCCAATTAGTGCTGACTTGATTAGTGATGGCAAAGTGATTTTTTTTTTTTTTTTAGTTATTAGATTACTTTATGTATGGCATTTTGCCTGTGTACATGTATGTATACCATGTGCATTCCTGGGGCCCATGGAGGTCAAAAGAGGGGGTCAGATTCCCTAGAACTGGAGATACATATGGCTGTGAACCATGTAGGCACTGGGAATCGAATCCAGGTCCTCTGGAAGATCAGTCATTGCACTTACCCACTGAAACATCTCTCCAGCCCCAAAAGAGTCATTTTTAAATTTGTTCATATGTTCTGTACTTGGTAACTGGATCTGATGTTAAAGATAAGCATTTCTCATCAGCCAGAGATGCCTAGGTTACAGTTTGAAGTAAGGTAAAATGTAGGCTTCTAATTTTCTAGTAATAGAGAAGGGAGTTGAGTTTTTTAGGGTGTGTGTCAGCTAGCTTGCTTTATTTATTTATTTATTTATTTATTTATTTATTTATTTATTTATTTATTTATTTATATTTGTGTTGCTACATAAGTGGAGTTTTAAAACCTCCAGTGTAAGTTAGCATCCTCTCGTCTATGCATCTTCACAGGGCAGAACCTGGGCAAGAGGTTGTGCTCCCCAGCTGGCCACTAGGCCTATGTCTCTGGGTCCTTGAGAATGTCTGCTCTGGATTCTGAGGTGAGGCTATTCCTGAGTATAAGTCTAACATTCCTGCATCAGACTGTGGTGACAAGATAGTGACCTCTACTGGCTTCTTGCCTTTTACTTTGAGATTTTGTGACTACTCTGCTTTTTCTTTTAGAAAGTATTTACAGTTTTTCTTTCTTTTGTTTATGTTTTGACTTTACATTGTTTTCAACATTTATGTTTAGGAAAGATCTACACACAGCAACATAGAGCTATATCCTTAAAAGTCAAATCTAGGGGTTGGGGATTTAGCTCAGGGGTAGAGCGCTTGCCTAGGAAGCGCAAGGCCCTGGGTTCGGTCCCCAGCTCCGAAAAAAAAAAAAAAGTCAAATCTAAGAAGTACAAGTTCCTATTAGAAGCTATTTTATTTTATATGGTATAAATATATACACATTTTACACTATAAGGCTTCCATTTGTTTCTATTCTTGCCCTGACTGATTCATTAAACAGAGTTTTTAATGTATGTAATTAGTAGCAATTACATTTTTTTTAATGTATGTAATCAGTAGTAAATTCTTTACCAGTCTGGTAAATGCATGGTTTCTTTCTTTCCCTTGGGAGTTACCCTAGGAATTGTAACACACAGTCTTGCAGATTTGAAGTTGATCGCATCTCTGTCTTCCCCGGTCTGGTGGCGTTGTGCCATATTTGATGGTTCTCCTTTCCTTTTATGTCAGTGCTTGTTCAGATCCGAGATGTGTAATTTTCTTCCTCATCTTCTTTGTGTCTGTTTATCAGGATCCGTCTGCTGTGCTTTCCAGTTCCTCTTTTAGCACTCTTGACTATAGCTCCTGAGAGCTCTGTGTAGAGTGGCAGCAGGCAGTGGCTTCTCAGTCCACTGGACTCATGCCCTGTTGTCATCCCAGTTACTCTTTTACTAATCTTCCATTCTTTGGAGTTTCAGTGTAAATCACGGAAAGCCTTTAAGTGCAGTTTCCTTCCTGACTGAGGGCCATGAGGATGCTCCAAATTTATGCGTGGAGAGTGCAACAGGCCCAGCTCATGGGAAATACCACAAAGTAGTGAGATTCTAGGTCCTTATGAATTGTTTTTCATTTCTCAAAAAACATATTTCCATGATTGAATCCTTTTCAGATACTATTCTGCTTTGACACAGAGAAGCAGTAGAGCTGGGTACAGGTGGGTTGCACAGTTGTCAGGTACCTTTTGAAGGCAGATGGGACTGGCTGCGGTGACTGTGGAAAGACACAGCAGCAGCTAATGTTGTGTGTAGGAATCCCTGTGATCACTGGCTCTGGAAGGTTGTCCTGGCCTTGGCATCAGGCAACAGATCCCCTTCTGCCCAGCTGTCACAGATTCTCTAAACTATGAGCTGGCGCTTCTTTAGGATTCTTCCTTGCTCCCTTTAGCCTTGCTAGTGCCCCAGCCTCTCACACATGGATGCATGCATGCAGCTCACACACTCACATACACACTCATCTGCTGAAGGAACTGTCGCTGTCCATCTTTTTTGCTGAACTCTAGGCTAGCAGCTTCTTGACTTTTCCTACAGTGTCCCAGACATGCTAGCAGGCAGGTGCTCTGCACTGGGCAGGCCAGAAGCCTTTGGAGAACCCTAGGACACAGCTAACTTGTCTGTTGATGGGGGAAGTCTCATGGGCTGTGCCACAGATTGTAAAGATTGGGTATCATTGTGCCCTCATTCACAAGATTTGTCTGCCTGTTTCTACATTGAGTTGCCCTCAAGTGCTACCTACCCAGAGCCAAGGCTGAAGCCTACTGTGCCCTGCCTACTTGTCCCTCCTTTTTGGTTCAGGGTCCTGGGGATTCCTTTCATTCTTTTAGGGACACAGAAATATCCCATTCTTTTTGAAGTTGAGAGCCTGGGCCACGTAGATATTTCTGGCTAGGGAACTCAAACGTTGCTTGGTGGCTCTTCCTTTGTCCCGGGCCATAAGGAATGAGCATTTTTATGCTTACATTCTTGAAGCTTTTCCATGGGACTGGTGTCTGGAATTGAAATTGTTGGGTTTTTTTTTTTTTTTTTTTTTTTTAGATTTATTTATTGAATATATATAAGCACACTGTAGCTGTCCTCAGACACACCAGAAGAGGGCATTGGATCCCATTACAGATGGTTGTGAGCCACCATGTGGTCGCTGGGAGTTGAACTCAGGACCTCTGGGAGAGCAGTCAGTGCTCTTAACCACTGAGCCATCTCTCCAGCCCTGAAATTGTTGGGTGTTAACCCACATGTTTGAAGTCATTTGTTAGTATCGAACCATGTATTCATCTTGTACTCTTAGATAAACTGTAAAAAAGATCCACTGTGGGTCTGTTAAACAGAATCATCATTTAATTTTTCTGAGTCTTTAAACCAAGATAAAATTTATATTTCATGTGGCCAATATATAGCAAACTTTCCCTCCACCAGTATATGGCAAAAATACATTTTAGGATTAGCCCTGTATTTTAAAACTTTACTAAAAATAGCTGTTTATTAATGGTATTTTCTAGTGCCGTCATTGACTTTATAGAATTCGCACCAATGCCTGGATTCATCTCTTGCTTTGAAGTACTCCTCACTGTGCTAACAGTAGTGACTCCTTTAGGTACAGCAAGAGGTGTCCTCATTCAGACGAATCATCTGGGACCTGCAGCAACAGGCAGGCTTGTCTTCCCTCCCAGGACAGAGAGTAATGGTTGTATAACCACCTTGTTTATCTGGTTCAGGCTGAAGTCTTTCCTATCCTCCCTGCTCCTTTAGGTGAAGGTGAAACTTCCTAGTACAATTGTGACTTGAGAAAAGCTATAGAAAAAAAGTTTCCCTCGTATCACTCTGTTTCTCCTGATGTCATATTCACAGACCATTTCCACTGCCACGAAACTGGCTTCAGTCTATGCTCAAGATTCAGCTTGTTCCCTTCACTGCTGTGGGCTCCTCCCAGTACCTGACTTGCCTTGCCTTTAACCATATCTCAGGCTTCCTTGTTTTTTTTGTTTGTTTGTTTGTTTGTTGTTTGTTTGTTTGTTTGTTTTTCTGGTTTTTGTTTTGTTTTTGAGAAGGTACATTGTTGAGGGTGTTACAGTACATCCCTGGCTTGGACGAAGGGTCACCTGGAGAAGGCAGAATGGGTTAGCTTTCTCTACCATAAGGTTGCTTTTCTACTCTTAAGTAACACTGTTAAATTCGCATTGTTAAAACTTTCCTATTTATAATTTTATGGTTAAATCCTTATTGAAAAATAGCATATTTGAATTTGATCTTTGAGGGGCAAAAGTACTGGGGATTGAACTTAGTGCCTTGTGCATGCTGGGCAAATGTTCTGCCACAGAGCTCTACCTCTATCCACATTTTATCACTCCCACCCCCACCCCAACAATCTCTTTTTCTTTAATGAAAGCCTGGAAGAGTATAATATGAAATCTCGGTGCCTAAAGTTTCTAGTCCCAAGAAGAGGACAGATAAACAAAGTAAAAACAGCCCTGACTTGTTCCACATGGCCTTTCCTGACCTCCATGCCTGAAGCAGCCCCCATGACTGCCTATATCCTGACCTATCACTGTGATATCTACTGGCCTGCTTGCCCTCCTGTGTGTATCCTTCAGAGACACAAATGTGTCCTGCTGCAGCACTAAAGCTGTAATACGTGACATACAATTGATAGTTGTTCCTATGACAAGTAAGAACTTGGCCTATATGGGTTAACCCCAAGAATCTGGCTTAAAAATATCTGTTTTGCCTAATAACCCATTTAGGATGTATAGACAAAGCTGAATATGCATCTTGGAGGTACACCCTCTAAATTCACTATAGACTAGCACAGGTGTGGACCAGGAGTTCCTCTGGGAGGGACTGTTTCCTATATACCATAGACACTGATTCGTGTCTTCTCAAATCACAGCCCTTTCTCATCTCTTCTGGACCCCCCGGAAGCATTTGTGATGTGTCCTGGGAAAGGTTGTCTGTCCAAGAGAAGTTTTAGGTGCTGGAAACTGTGCTTTTCATGGAAACCATGGGTCTCACTGGCCACAGCTACTTTGCAGAAAGCTTCTGCATGTGAGGGCTGGGCTCCCTCCTGGTTCTGGATTGAGAGACCCCAGAGATTCAGAGAGACGTGCTGCTAAGTGGTCACCACTCACAGACAAGTGTGATGTGCTTTTTTTTTTTTTTTTTTTTAAGTTAGAGGAGAGTACTGGGAACATCATCAGGTCAGCTGCTCAACGGTAGCTATATCCTTGGTTCTGAACATCTGACTAGTCTGTATTTTCTGGAAGCACAGAGATGGGAAGAGGGTAAGGGGCTAGACTAGGGGATCCAGGGACTTTTGCTTGTTTCTTTCCTTTAATAATTTATTTAATTTATTTTTTGAGATAGAGTCTTGCCATATAACTCAGGTTGGCTTGCAACTCCCTATGTAGTTCAGGTTGGCTTTGATGGGAATGCGACAGTGAGCCAAGAGGGGGTGTTTTCCAGGTGCTGGGAGTGAAAACCCTGCAGAAGGTGGAAGTGTGCATAATGCACATCAGTGGAAACCTACAGCAGGAGGATAGGCAGGAGTGTGGTCAGTGGAGGAGGTAGTCAGGCTGTCACAGAACTGGGTGCCAAGTGCCCCCAGCAGCTCTCAGTAAATTCGCTCTGTCACAGCTCACATATGACATTGGTGCTTCTGGGGAAGCATGCATATGGGACCACTTTAGGCTTGATTGCTGCTCAGGTCTTCTTCAGTGCGTTTTCAGCCTTCAGAACCTCAATTGTTTCTTAATGGTGAGCACTTCCTCTATGTAGCTAAGACCAGCACCCACTGGGCAAGAAGCAGTCCTGCCTTCTGTCGGGTTACCCTGGTTGAAGCTGTGGAGGCTTGCCCCCAAGGCTGTCCCCACTGTCCTAAGTAACTAACATCATAGCTGCTACAAAGGGTCCTTGACCCTCCCATCTTGGACCCCAGGCAGGTATGCCATTTCCAACTGGTATTTTCTTCCTAGGAATCCCTGGTTCAGCCTGTATTCCTGTGGTGGTCTCTGTGGTAGAGTCCTGTGGTTAACTCCAGAATAAATCTTAGCCAGGGCTACCATTAGGAGTCTTGGTTAACCTTTCCTTTGCTCTCCTATTTTTCTTGAAAAGCTTTATTTTCTTAGAGCATTTTAGGTCTCCCTTGAGTTCTAATAGCCTTTTTAGTGACTGAGGTAGGCTCTTAATGTTCCAAGGGCTCTGGTTTGCCTTGAGCACCTCCTGAATAAGGAGGTGTATGTTTTCAGGGAAGGAAGCTCAGATGAGGGCAGGCTGGAATCTCTTGTGGGTTAAAAAAGAAAGGAAGGGGGTTGGGGATTTAGCTCAGTGGTAGGCACTTGCCTAGGAAGCGCAAGGCCCTGGGTTCGGTCCCCAGCTCCGAAAAAAAAGAACCAAAAAAAAAAAAAAAAAAAAAGGAAGGAAGAAGGAAAACTTTGGTAAGGTGAGCCTGTGTGACACATTGCTCCAAGGTAAGCCTGATAGTACTGTGAGATTGCTTGGCAACTTGCTTTGTTTGACTCTACGCTTTCTCCTCACTGGAAGGTATACATTGGTGAGCTCCCCCAGGACTTCCTCCGTATAACGCCCACACAGCAGCAGCAGCAGATACAGCTGGATGCCCAGGCAGCCCAGCAGCTGCAGTATGGAGGAGCAGTTGGCACTGTGGGTCGTCTCAGCATCACTGTAGTACAGGTGGGTCTCAGTTTCCGGTTGAAAACTGGTGGGATTGAGCAGAAGAGGCATGGGCATGATGAGGCTTTGCACCTCATTTCCCATGTGGACAGTAATACCTGTCGATGTCCCAGGGATCTACCTAAGATACTGTTGGTCCATGTCAGTCATTATCCTCTATGAGGATGCTTTCCCTGACCCCTTTATTGCAGCTCAGGTGTTAGCTACTCAGTTCTGCACAACTGCCCTGTAAATAAACCATGGTTCCTATTCAACCTCAGCCCCATGCTGAGGCCTAGGATGTGCTCAGTCAGTGCACAGTGTCAGATGAGAGGTCTTGTCTTACAGGTAGTTGCTTACTGCCAGGTATGGCCAGGTTCCCAGAGTCCTGTGAGTCCAGGAGTGACTGGCAGCATGTTCGAGAGCAGGTTACTGACACAGTGAGGTGAACTTGAAGACTGTTTTTTCACACACTAGGAAATACCTGTAAGGAAAGCAGTTTACGTAAGCACTGGCTTTTGTTTCTGCTGGTGGATGCCTCATTTTTCTAAATTTGGTGTTATTTCAGGCCAAATTGGCAAAGAATTATGGCATGACTCGTATGGACCCTTACTGCCGCCTGCGTCTGGGCTATGCTGTTTATGAAACTCCCACAGCACACAATGGCGCCAAGAACCCTCGATGGAACAAGGTTATTCAGTGCACAGTGCCCCCAGGTGTGGACTCGTTCTACCTTGAGATCTTCGATGAGGTGAGAGATGCCCCAGTGTTACAGAGTTGCCAAGTTTGGGATCTGGCAGCCATGGGTGTGCTGCATGTGCCTTGTGGTTGTAGTCATGAGGCTGTTCTACTGGTGCTCAGGACCTTTGTACCTAGCATTTAGTGACTAGTGACAGGATGTGACCTGCCTGGACACCTGGCATTTAGTGGCTGAATGACAAAGTACAGTTTCTTTGACAGTGTCCATTGGGAGCCATCACCAGTGATAGAAGCATGAGTAGAGTGTGAAGATAGATGTTCATGGATAAGTCGAATTTCAAATAAGTCAGTGCCCCCAGTGCGGGGAACACTGTTCTTGCAGGCCTGAGTTCCAGGCTCTGACACTAATGTCCCATGGCCATACCAGCAGTTAGGTGTGCAACTTTTTGAGGGCAGTCAGGAAACTCAGGTGGCTGAAGATGTCTTCTTGCAGCCTAGTTCTGGAGACCATGTGCTTGCCTCCTTGAAACAGAGCTAAGGGCAGTGGGAAGAGAATGAGGACGGTGAGAGCCAGAGAGGAAGTGGGCATAGGTAGTCCAGCGAGGGGGACACAGCCACTCGTTTGTCTTGACCCCTTCCTCTGCTTTCTTCTTCAGTGTCTATGAAGAGTAGGGATATGGGAAGGAGGGCTGGGCTATGGATGGGCTGGCAGCTCTTGTCCTCGTCTGTACCTACTGGGCTTGAGACTTACAGCTTCTATCTAGCTGATTAGTTAGGGCCACAAGGACTGCAGAGGACAGTGTCCATCCCTGAGCAAGGATGGCAGCCCAGAGATTTCTTTATTGTCCTTTGGCCTGGTGGTTACTCAGAAGATGCAGAAGTAGTGGTGGCCAGGTACAGGTCACCTGGATGTCTGGGATTGTGGTTTAATGGGAAGCTCCTTGGAGGAAGCTGGAGCAGTGAGAGGAACCCTGTCCTGCCAAGAACACAGAAGGTAGATGCAGGCGGCAGTCCAAGTAAAGTCACAGCCTTAGGAAAAGCTGGTTTCTATAATATGGGTCGTTGAGGGCCGCAATGAGGTCATTTTACTCTTGTCTTCCTCAGCGAGCCTTCTCCATGGACGACCGCATAGCTTGGACCCACATCACTATCCCCGAGTCCCTGAAGCAGGGCCAAGTGGAGGACGAGTGGTATAGCCTGAGTGGGAGGCAGGGCGATGACAAGGAGGGCATGATTAACCTGGTCATGTCCTATACGGTGAGTTCACTGTCTGGTGAGGCCATCCTCAAAGAGGGTCTGGTACCTCCTTGAGACAGCTATGGCTCCCAGAACCTTGGGAAGTCATGGGAGGCAGGGCTGGGGGTCTGGTTTCCCACTGTCTCCTTTGTATTATCTGGGCCTTTCCTTTTAGTTGTTCTTGAGCCTTTGAGAACAGGGGAGTATAAGCACCCGGTATGCAGGCCTCCTCTGCTTTACCATCCTACATGCCTCTCCTGGTGTGGAGTGTCACCGTCTTTAACAGGTGCTTATGTAGCATAGTCCATTGTATACTCGCTCATCTACAGTTCAAGATTATTTGCGCTGGGGCAGGAGAGGTGACTCAACAGGTTAAGAGCACTGCTGCCCTTGTGATTCCCAGTACCTACATGGTGGCTGACAACCAACTGTAACTCCAATTCCAGGGGATCCAATACCCTAATGTAACCTTCACTGGCATCAGGCACACACATAATGCACACACATATAGGCACACAAAACACTAAGATATGTTAAATAAAACGGTTCAGCATTTCCGAGAGAAGCTACTGATACTGATGCAGTCTCCAAAATGGATCCTGAAGGGAGCTTTGTAAGTCCTGTGTGAGAAGTGTCCTGTGTGAGAAGTGGTGTGGTTGTAGCTCATGTGAGCCAGTGGTTGACATCATTTGTTTTCTTTGGTCTTCACCTTGACTCTTGTTCTCACTGAAGCTGAAACTCATTCCATTCACTAGAGTGGCTGGCTAATGAACCTGAGGGATCTTCTTGTCTCTGCCTCTCTCGTCCTAGGATTATAGATATGTGTCTCTCTCTCTCTCTCTCTCTCTCTCTCTCTCTCTCTCTCTCTCTCTCACACACACACACACACACACACACACACACACACACACACATAAACATAGCTTTATATATGGGTGCTGGGGATTGAACTCATGTCCTCATGCTTGTGCACCAAGCACTTTCCTAACTGAGCTGTAGTTCTGAGTCTGCAGCCCAAGTCTTCCAGCTGAAGGGAGGAGGTCTGCAGGAGTGGTACAAATGAAACCAGTGGCCAGGGATACTACGTTCTTGCTGAGGATTCCATGTCTTGGGTGTTGCTGTCTGGGCTGTGGCTAGGACTAGCCCTATGATACCAGAAGTAACAAGATTGACGTATGGTATGGTCCTCCTTGACACCCATGTTTTTCTTTGTTGTGTTTCAGTCCCTTCCAGCTGCCATGATGATGCCGCCTCAGCCTGTGGTCCTGATGCCAACTGTGTACCAGCAGGGTGTTGGCTATGTGCCCATTGCAGGTGTGTACTGCTTCTTTGGTAGGCATCCCAGGGACAAAGTAGGACAGGAGAAGGGAGGGGCCCAGCATCCCTATGAAGCTTGAGTAGTGTAGAATTGTGTAAGCATGGCTATTTTAAATGAAGACCTTCTAAAACCTACTCCAGTGTCATATTTGAATTATTTTTGTATACATAGGAAGTAGTGTTTGCCCTGTTTTTGCCACAAGTAAGGTGAGTTGAAATTTTTAGAGGTGTTGAAACCTTGTCTAGGAATATTTTCATGTATGAGTTGTAGGAATAAGAAAACCTGGTTCCTGTTAGACAAGGCATACTACATCTTAAATCATGGCTTTCATTGAAAGTATTTACCCATGTAAATTAATACCTGCTTGAGTTGTAAAGTCAAGATGTGGCTTTTATGTATTTTTTTAATTTTTAACCTTCCTGTGGATTTCACAGTACCTGGTGTCCAGTTGGCCTTCCTATCAGAGTAGGGCAAGCCAGATGAGATCACACACCTGCTTTCTTGGCTTCAGCCAACAGGAAAGACTGTGGCTCTGAGAGTAGACACCAGGGCAGGCCTTCAGGACCCCTGTTCTCTGCTAGGGTCCAAGCAACTGGAGTCCAAGCAAACCATGTAGTCCTGCTATCCCAAGGAATTCAAAGGCTAAGGCAGTAGGGATGCCCAGTCCATAGGGCAAGAGGGAATATGAGGTCCTGGATGGGGCTTTGCCTATATGGTTCCTGCTTGCTGGTGCTTAGAGTGAGCATTGCTTTGGATCTAGGACAGCACAGAGCTGCTGTGGTTCATCGGTGCGGGGTCTGAGGGTTCCACACAGTCAGAATGGAGTGACTCATTAGTCTTTATTAAACTTAGCCCTTACGCCAGCTGAGCGAAGGAAGATAGTACAGGACTTGGGAATGAAATCCACCCACACATATCCTGAAAACAGCCCTGACAGACAGAACTTGGGCCTTCTGCCTATGACAAATCTCCCTGCAGGGACAAAGGGCAGCGTTTTGCAAAGGAAAGGGAGGGTAAGTTCACAGGGTTCCAGGGCCATGCAGTATTTGGACTGGAGTAGGTTGTCACCATATCAGCAGACTAGAATGTACAACCTGCAGTAGAGGACAAACAAGTCAAGTGGGCAGTGACCCAGGACCTTAGAGAAACCTTAAAGCAGTGTGGTGGTTCACCAGGAGCCTTAGAAATCTGGAAAGTGGGGTTTTAGAATGTGTGCTCTCTGGAGTCCCAAATACAAGATACTGACTTGTCCCAGTTCAGTGATCAAATAAGATCCTCAAAACCCTGAGGTATGAGGGTTGGGTTCCCAGAGTTGCTCCCAGATTCCCTTTTGAACTACAGCCCCATGAGGGTATGTATGGAGTTTGTCAGTGAGATGTGCTGAATTGGAGGTCTGAGGAGGGAGAAGAAGCAAGTGAAATGCAGTGAGCACAGAGGGTACCCAGTGTAGCAGAGTCGACTGGGTCACAGATAGTACAGTGTAACAGAAGTATCTTCCCTGAGGCCCTGAGGACAGGAGTCAAAACAAGGGTGTAATCCTTTCCGACGCTCCAGAGAGGGAAACTCTACCTTTTTGAGCTCTTGTGGTCTGTCTTCATACACTTGTGGCCGCCACCCTCTTTGTATGTTTTGGTCCTGTAAGGTCACTGGACAAGGGCTCTTCTACTCCTTCATGGTCTTATCTGAACAAGGGTACCCTCTTTCCAAGTAAAGCCCATCTTCAGGCACCGGGGTTGGACTTGAGCAGAGGGTGTGGGGAAGCAACAAAGACAAACTTCTGTGCAGTTACAAACAGGAGAACTACTTGTAAACAAAAGGTAAAAGCTGTTGACCAGTTTACCCTTTCTTGAAGGGCTCCTGTCCTTCATTCTCTGTGATGCCTCTAGGCTGCTCTAGAATGTGTATTTTAGGGAAGGCTCCTCTAGAAATAGACTTTGATCCTTTGATGTACATCTTTAAAGTTAGAAATAGTTTCCTACCGACAGAAAAGCTGTCACAGAAATAAAAGGATATTTTTCCTTTGGAGACTAGCCTCTGATGTTTGCTCTGTCCCCATGTAAGCATGCTTCCTGGAAGTGAGGACTCTTCCCAAAGGGACGTGCTACAGGGCTGGTGGACTGGATCTTCTGAGAATTTGTGACAGGCTTTGCCCTGTTCACTGTCTGGCCAGGTGTCCCCAGGTGCTGCTTAGAAAGCTGCTCTCTTCTATTTCTGCTGCTCCCACCTTAGTGTTTGGTGAGGTGACAGTTTGCCCTTTCATTCTCTTGGGAACCCCTTCGTATCTCCTCGAGGATTGTATTCAAGGTCACAGTTGCTGCCTGTTTTATGTCAGACTGAGCTGTCCACTGATAGTTGTAGCAGTATGGACTTGAGGTTTGTTTTATTTTCTGAGCTATTAATTCGTTACTATATTGTTTTGTCACTCAGTGATCCCAGATTGACTAGGTCTGGAAGTGAGGCCTAGTTGGCTGAATTGTGTGCTTTTTGATGCTGTGTGAGCTTCCTGATGTTGGCACAGGAAGCCTCTGGCTAGCTTGTACATTTCCTTCTTCCACCCCAGAATTAGCCACTTCTCTCTGAACCCAGACTTCCACTCATGGAGAATCAGTTCTAAAAACGTTCTTGAATTGTTTTTGTGTTGTATTTATCTTAATCATTGGGGTATTATAAGGATGTTGTTTCGTTGAAACTGGATGCCCAGCTTTGGTTCTTAGGATTCCTGTATGTTTGTGAGGGCAGAGCTGTCCTAGCAATGTGCTTGGGGTATCCTGTGCAGAGATGATTCATAGCTGCCATCTGTCCTGTGAGTCAGGTTATCTCAGTCCACAGAGGCAGGAGAAGCAGTTCATCCAGGGCGTTTTTATTCCTGTTGCTCTCTGCCTTCTCAAAAGTGAGGTCAAGTCACGTGATATTTCTTGGTTCATATCAGCTTCATGCTGCAGAGTTTGCTCTCTTGGGAAGACTCATACCCTTGACTATTCACAGTGTGAGGTATGTGTACACAGACCATGCATGAAAGAAGACTGCACTCAAGCTCCTGACAGTAAGGTGAAATAAGTCTGTGACCAGTTAGACAGGAATGAGGAGACTCACATGTTAGCCTGTTCTCACTGCCCATTGGTCTACCCTTGCTGTATGCCCAAGGGCCAATGCATGGCCAGTAGGTGCCTGCTGCCTCTGCATATCAGGAGGCATAGACCCTGTTGTCTGTGTTTGAGGTCTTGGTTTCAAGACCATAGCTGCTGCTTTGCAGAGCTAAAGCTGAAGGTTGAGGATCAAGGGTTACCTGTGTTTATGAATCTGTTAGTTTGAGAGCGTAGAAATGTCCTGTGATATGCAGCCTGCTCTGAGCTCCCTTATTCAGCATGGTTTACTTCCTTCTGTATGGCTCCTCACTGTACCCACTTGAACCAGAGAGGACACATTTTTTACAACCCAAAACTACAGGGTCCTGTCCATCCTTTACCCGCAAAGTTGGCTGGTCACCCCACATTTGCTCTTACAATTTCAAAGAAGTTTTGATAAACTGGTCCATACTCGGTCATGGTGACAGGTCATGGATTGAGAATATAGTATTCACTCCGGAGGATGGGAGACACTAGGGCCAGTTTTCCTTGTATGTAGTGGCCTGCTGCTCCCAAAGGAGCTGGTTTATGAGAGCAGATGACCGCACACTGCTTTCCTATGCTGACTCTGCAGTTTTTTTCTGCAGGTTTTGCAGCGGTGCCTAGTCCTCTCTTTTCTGTACCCAGCTAGGTTGAAAAGTGTTGGAAAGTCTGAGCAGGACCCAGAGGAAGCTGCCTGGCCTGCATATGGTTGTGCACCTTTCCGTGTGTTGCTGCAGTGGCTGTGTTCATGGCTGCAGGCACTGCATTCGTTCTGGTGAGGTTGTTTGGGTCCCTTTAGAAACAGGCTGCTTGCTGTCTTACACCTGGGTCAGGCAAAAATTTTGGCGTTTTGTTTTCTTTAGAAAATACAGAAATAGTATAAGAATATGTTTTGTTGTAATCCCAGGTGTGGGACATGGGGCTGCTTCAGACCGTCTGCAGCAGCTGACTGTGATTTGCCTCGTGCTCTAGCAGAGGCGTGGTTTTGCCAGCGACAGTTTCTGCAGTTGTGTAGTGGTGAGAACTCTGGAGACTTTTCAGAGAATATATATATACATATACATGTGCTAGGCTCAAGAGGCAGGGTGGGTTGTTGTTTTTTGTTGTTTGTTGTCGGTTATGGTTTGTTAAGTGTCATGTGCAGAGAAGAAACAAGAATTATTAGATATGCTGATGGCAAAGATCAAACCTGCCCCAAAGATTTTGATGCCCCGAGTCAGCAGGAAGTAGTCTATGATAATCCCTCCCTTCTTTCTATCCTTTTTTTTCCTTTCCTATCTAGTATTAGGAGTTTGAAAGATTGGAGAAGGGTATTAGAATGAAAAACTCAAATAGCAAATGCCAGCTACACCACTATATGGTGACAACTTGTAAGGTGTCTGATGACAACCTGTCTAAGTCAGTCAGGACACAAGCATGAAGGAGAAGGCCTGGCCCAGAGGGTACTTAGGAAACCTGCCTCTGTTCCTCAGCTTGTACCCCTTCACCTAGCACAGGCTGCAGGGAGCCATGTAACATCAGTGCTGAGCCCTGTGCCAGCAGCCCTTCGTTGCTCTCATGGCAAAAGAATTGGCTCCCATGCCCCACTGAAGTCCCTGTGCCTCAGGCTGCTGAGAAGCGATGTGCTTTCTAATGAGCATCATCTTCATTGTGAAAGGCTAGAATGCAGCTTTCTTGAGGTTTTCAGAGAGTGCTTTTTTAGCCTTACCTTGTGTGTGGCTACTGTAATGTCTTTGCTAGGCTGTGAAAGTAAATTCTAGAATGTTGACACAAGCAGACTTTGGAGTATTGGGTGTACAAGCATAATACTTTGTTGTCCCCAATCTAATTAAAGACTCATGAGTGTAGTGAGTCTCCTAAGTTCTTGAAGTAGCACATGTGATGACCAAGTTTTCATCTTGCTCCCTGTAATTTTTGATGAGATAGATTCATCTTGAATTTTTTTTTTCTTTTTTTCGGAGCTGGGGACCGAACCCAGGGCCTTGCGCTTGCCAGGCAAGCACTCTACCACTGAGCTAAATCCCTAACCCCTCATCTTGAATTTTTGTTCAGAAAGAAAATACACCAGGAGAGGTAGCTTCCGTAGTGAGGATGATGGCCCATCCCATCTGCCGTGGGCATCCCTGTGAGATCTGGTTTCAAGTCAGGCTTAAGGTAGTCTTTCCCCTTGGAACCAGTGAGATGTATTATTTCTTCCTTTGGCACTGCAGCTTTGTGACCCCACTATTTTTGTCCTAGAACTCACTCTGTAGACCAGGCTGGCCTTGAACTTAGAGACTCTCCTGTTGCCTTCTAAGTATTGGGATTAAAGGCATGCACCACCACGCCTGGCTGACCCCACTCTTTAACCAAATTTCAACTTTTGTTTTCAGGGATGCCTGCTGTCTGCAGCCCTGGCATGGTGCCTATGGCTATGCCCCCACCAGCTGTGGCTCCTCAGCCCCGCTGTAATGAGGAGGACCTCAAGGCTATCCAGGACATGTTTCCCAACATGGACAGGGAAGTAATCCGTTCTGTGCTTGAAGCCCAAAGAGGGAACAAAGATGCTGCCATCAACTCCTTACTGCAAATGGGCGAAGAGTCCTAGACCCACCTGTGGCCCTTGGCTTCACAGCACTGACCCTTGGACTTGTCCACCCGGGGCTCCCCAGGGTCACCATCCCCACAAGATTCCAATGAAAGACCATCCACATACCCTTTCCTTGGACATCTGCGCCGCCCCTTCCCACATATTTTGGGGATGCATGTGGATTTTCGGTTCTAGGCAGGCAGTCCTCTTCAATGTTGCTGGGGGACAGGGTTGGGGGACAGTTCTCTCCCTGTCTCTAGCTGGGTGATGGTGGCATGGCCCTGTTATTGCACAGACCAGTCGTCCTGTTTGGGGACCTGCATCTCCTGTCCTCACCCTATTCTGGAAAGCATTCTTATAGAAAGCAAGCTGCCTCTGCCAGGATACTAGTGATTGTACAGCGTCCTTCTGAGTTGATGGATGGCATGGAGTTACTCAGCCCAGCTGGGATGGTTGTTGACAGTGCACTGAGTTCATGTGCACTTACTTACAGGTTATTTTTAGAACTTTCAAGCTAAAACCTCCTTCCCTCCTCTGATGTCGTATGTGAACCTGGGCCCCTCAGCTAGTCCTGGGCCAGGAGATATGCTTCCCAGCCATATCCAGCAGGTCTCTAACCTCCTATCTTGCTTACCTGCCACTGTCTGGCTAGGCTTCAGCCACAGAAATCCAACTTGGAAACAGAAGGTATCCAGACTTGGTGCTTGGCTAGCAAGGCGCCACCTTGGCCCTTACTGCTGGAGGCTGCTTTCCACCTCTTCTTTAGTCCAGCATTGTGGGTCTTACTCCAGGGGCTGTTCTTGTTGATAGACCCTCATCACAGAGTCCAGAGTCAAGTGAAGGAGGTGGGCGGGTGTGGCACTGCGTGCTTACTACTAAAATTCAAGCATCGTGACACTACTGACCTGCAGTACATTCTATGGACCCACACTGTAGATTGGCTTGAGTAATAAAAATCCATGCTTAAATTAAACCTTCATGGAGGTAGAGGTGCCTGTACCTGACCAGTGGATATTGTGCGTTGTATTTTGAGTTACAAACCTATGAGCCCATGGCCTGGCTATAGACCTGTTTAGGGGAAAGATGGGTGGCACCTTGTCCTAAGATTCAGACCTTGAAAGCTTTCTCAGAATCGATCCACTGTACAGGTACTGTTAAGAAGCTATCACACATTGTCACGTGTTTATGGTGTTACAGTTTTGCCTTACATTGCAGTTGCTTTTTGTTTTTCTGAGAATTTGCACACCCAGTGTTTGAATATGTGATGCACCAATATGGGCGTGAAGGTGACTCCTAGCAGTTTGGAATGTTGTGAAGGACTTCAAATACGAAAACTAGTACTTCAGTTTTGGTCTTTGCCTCCTAAAAAAGCAGTGAGATATACTACTTTCTGTTATCCGTGGGGTGCTTTTCGTCAGATATATTGTTCATAAGTATTTATTTTTGTAAGCCTAAAGGCAGTATGTGGTGACGGTGAGCATGGGATGGTGGTAACAAGCACTTTTCTTTAGTTGTAGCTCTTTAAACCTTTTAACTGCAAAACAGAGAAGAAAGACCAATGTTTGTTAAATAGATTCAACCACTCACTTTAACACAACCAGGCACTGGAAGTCTCCATTCTAGACTGTTGTGTGGCCTTGTTCTTGGTAAGCAGATGCCCTCTTATAGGGTGGATGAGTCAAGCAGGCAGGACCTCCTCAAGTGGTCTGCTTAGTGTCACCAGCAGACTCAAGACACTGCAGAGCAGGGACCTCAGCACCTGTCTCTAGGTCTCAGTGTGGTCTGAGCACAGGGCCACTTTGCTCTTGTGAGGCTCTGAAGGGAGCCCCTGAGCAGCCCCCACGGCACTCAGAGGCAGCACTCACTAACTTGTGCTTGCTCGAATGAGGAAGAGGGATGGTTAAGACAGATTTAAGACTTGAGCTGAACACAGACTCTGCCCTTTGTCATGAACATTTTATTTTTTTAATAGATTAAAGGAAGATCACGTTTTATAAGGCCTGAGTGATATCCCACTCTCCTAGGTTTTGTGCTATTTTGTCTTGGAATTTCATGTCAGCACCCATGTAGTACAAGGAAAGAGGCAGTGCTTGTCGGCGCCTGTGTAGGGACTAAGGCATCAGAGCATGGCTTGCTTGGCCTTCCATCGAATCCTGAATCTTCTCAAGGTGAGAAGTCACCCCTGGAAGGAGCCACAAAGGCAGAGGCCACAGCAGAGGCAGACAAGCTTCTGCATGGGGACCAGGCTCTCACTGGGTATCATTGCTGCTCTTGCCAAGTTTGAAGATGGATGTTGGTAGCAAAATTTCACAAGGTGTTCACTGGGGCCCCTGCCCTCAGGCCAACTCGAGGGTAGGTAGGTATGGGTCTAGGGATGGCCGGAGCTGTTCTCTTCTCTGCACATGTTGGCTGGCTGAAGTTGTAACCTGCTGCACGCTTGTGGTCTGACATGGCCAGTGGCTTTCATCTCACCGTGTGAGTAACGCCTGCCCAGTTGACAGAAGTGCGGTGCGACTGGGCTCTGCCCTCGCCCTCCCAGGCCACTCTTTACAGACACTGGCATCACCCGACACACTGTCTAGAGGTTGGTGGGAATAGTTCTCAGAACTCTGTCTGTGGTTATTTTGGGGATGGGGGTCCATGTCCAGATTTTTCTTTGATTATATGATATATTTTTACTTTCAGCCTTCTAATTTAATAAGTGGTCTATATAAAATAGAAAAATAAAGCCCTCTGAGGAAATGTTTACCATTTTTGTTCTTGAGTATTATCACGTGGAAGCCGTAGTACATCACACGGTGTCCCACAGTGTGTCCTTTTGTCTGTACTTCTTGCAAATGTCCATCACATTGAGTCGTTGGTCTGCTATGAGGCCTCTGCTTTCTGCTACATCGTCTGTACTGCATCCTCATGGGGACGCCTCTGGGAGTTGGCACACTGTGTCATGGAGATCCTGCAGCTTTGCATCTGTAGGACCGGCCCCTTCACACCCTCCAGCAGTTTATCCATGGGGTAGATGTTGGGGTGGGACGATACAAAGTCCTAGGCCTGGGCCTGAGAGGTGTCTGAACTGGGGACAGAGGCAGCTCTTCAGCTCGAGTGCCCTTGGCTGGCTCATCCACGCCTGTACCATGGGGCAACTGTGCTGCCCAGGTGAGGTGCAAGGCCTGCTCTCCAGCTCTCATGACCCCAGGGCCAGGTCTCCAGCCTGCCGCAGGTAGCCAGGGGTGAGTGGAGAGGAAGCTATCTCTCCCTGATTCATGCCACCACACAGGAAACATGTCAGGGCCAGCTCTCCTACACTTACACCCCCGGGCCTGAGCCACCTAAAACTCCATTACCAGAGTCAGCTCTGCTTTGCTTTCTGGGAGGTGCAGCACGTGTTCTTCCAAGTACTGTAGCTAGCTGGAGGGGAGTGCGTGTGTGTGCGAGAGAGAGAGAGAGAGAGAGAGAGAGAGAGAGAGAGAGAGAGAGAGAGAGAGATTGAGAGACAGGCCCAGGCAAGGGTAAGGCCAATTCTACACTACCCTTAGACCAGGGACTCCACCTGGCTTTTGGTAGTAACAGACTCCTCCTGCTGCTGCAGGGCCATGGAACAAGATGTGGCCCCCAGTGGCAGCATAGGCCAGGACTCTACCATGGTCCCAGATGGCATCAGCAGTTACTTACATCAGGCTGTTCCTCACTGCCCTCAAGTCTCCAGTTCTGCCTTTCTCCATTGTGCTACATTCTTCTTTCTCTTCTATCTTTTCTCTGCCTATTCCTCTTACTGGCACCTAAGGTTTCTGATTGTCTGGGGTCAGCTCAGGAGTGGTTTCAGGAGTGCTATGCCCTGCCTGTGCATTATGGTACCAGACTGGTGGTCATCTCAGATTAGCCCCCTGTCTAGGCCCCATACAGTGGTCTCCATTCACTTCTCACCCAGGCCCACCCCTGTGGCCCTATGCAGGGGTTGTCTGTTTCAGGCTCTCCTCCTGTTCCTTGTGGGTTTTGTTAAAAAAAAAAAAAAAAAACAACAAACAGACAAACAGGAAAAAAAACAAAAAACAAAAAAAAACCCTGCCGGAGACTGTGTGGCCTAGCAGGAAGGAGCCAAAGAATAGAAGAATCCTCCTTAGAGCTGCCGCTGTAGCACAGTGCTGGGCACGTGTAGAAGGATATAAGTCTGAAGACTCAGGTACACGGTGTTTGATGACAGTCCTGCAGCTTTGACTTGAGTGGGACTGTCATCTATATGGGATGTTAGAAGAGTGTGGTGGTTTGAATGCTTGGCCCAGGAAGAGGCACTGTTAGGAGGTGTGGCCTTGTTAGAAGTGTGTTACTGTGGGCATGGGCTTGGAGACCCACCTCCTAGCTGCCTGGAAGTCAGTCTCTGTCTTCAGATGAAGACATAGAACTCTCAGCTCCTTCCCCAGCACCAGGCCTGCCTGGATGCTGCCATGCTCCCACCTTGATGATAATAGACTGAACCTCTGAACCTGTAAGCCAGCCCCAATTAAATCTTGTCCTTATAAGAATTGCCTTGGCCATGGTGTCTTCACACAATAAAACACTAACTGAGACAAAGAGTAAGATTTTAATCCCCAGCTTGAGCTGGGGAAAGCTGACCCGACAGAGACAAGAAGGCAAGGGATGAAAAACAGGAGTTCACAATTCAGTTTCTCCTGGCCGTCTTGGGTTGAGGTCCACAGTCACATAGTCCAGAATCTGAGGTGTGCAGGAATAAAAGCATTCCTTCTGGAAAATCGGGGGTCAGTGTGGGCCCACAGCAGCCAACAGCAAATGAAACATAATGAAAAGTTAGGAACATGAGAAGCAGGCTGTGAGCTGGGACCAGAAGAAGCAGTGATGCCCCAGAATCCCTGCTGAAGCATGTGTGTAGTTTCTTTTTTAAGGTTTTAAAAACAAGGTGAATAAACATTGCAAGCAAAAATCGACAGACTACTAAAAGCACACAACAGTGGCAAGAACCGAGTCGAACATTGAGATTGAGAGGTAAGAACCAAGCCTTAAGATGAACTTTTTCTTTGGTTATTTATTTGTATTTTAAATGTCCCCCTTCCCAGCAATCCTCTTATTCTATCCCCCTCCCCCTGCTTCTATAAGGGTGCCTGCCCACCCACCCACCTACTCCCACCTCACTGCCCTAGAATGCCCCCACGCTGGGGCATCGAGCCTCCAAAGGACCAAGGGCCTCCCCTCCCACTGGTGCCAGATAAGGCCATCCTCTGCTAGATGAACTTCTTAATGATCAGTTCACCTACATAGATGGGTCAAGACTAAATAAGCTGGAAAAAGGATTGTGGTGAGTGGATTAGAACACCAGCAGAGGAGACCCACCCCTTCGTGGGGCCTTGGGGTTTAAGGGAGGCAGGCGGTATGTCCAAAGGACAGTGTCGGAGAACACTGACAACAAGGTATAAGGATTTCAGGGAAGCCCAGAGTACAAAAACCCTGTAGGAACAGCCCAAAGCCATCATAACAGTGTCTGGCATCAGTAATGTGAAAATGAGAATCACGAGAGGCAAAGCAGAGACGACCAGTCTGAGAGTGTGAGCTGGTGTGTTAAGTTTTCAGAGCAGCTTCTGAAAGGACAAGGCCCTTAGCCATTTCAGAGCTCTGCTCCTGTTCTGATGTGCATGTCCACACCATCAGGTCTCTTACAGATAGACTTAAGGGTCAGCCTTGGTCTTGTGGGTTTTGTGGGGCCTGAAAGATGAATTATGCAAGACAGGGGAGGGCCACCTGCTTCTGAGCTTTCTATCCCAGGGGTGACCCTACTGTGAGCTCTAGGCTGCAGGCTCCACATTGCAGCATTTCCACTCTAGGCTCTCACTTATAGTCTATGTAGGGACTCCGGCATCTCGACTCTGGGCTCTTGGCTCTTGTGGTTCACCTCAGATCCAGTATGGACTTGGTCTGTCGGTTTTGGGTCCCACTTGGCCTGTCAGCTGCTGTACTTCTTACTAAACAGGCCAAGTGGTCATGGATGCACACCAGCTGCTGAGCATCCAGAATCATGGGAGACGATCAAAGTTCTGTCACAGAGTGGACAGACGGAAACCTCGCACCTGACTCCTCAAAGTTCTCTGTCACGTGGGCGCAGTGGTGTGTCTCCTGACCCCAGTGTCAGCAGTGATCTGCCATTCTCACTTCGTGCATACATCAGGCCACATAGCCCTGGGGATGTTGGAGACCCAGTGCTTTGTAATGTCTCTGAGGATGTTTTCAAGGGAGTCATGCCTCTCCTTCAGCTGTGCTTCATGTTAGCCTGAGGCCTACAAACGGATGGGAAAGTTTCCCACTAAGAAGATTGGCCTCAACCTATGCTGTCTGGATGCTTGGTTCTAAGTATGTGTAGTTGTCAAGTTGACCTTAAACTTATATGGTCCAGGACCAGCTATCACAGATTCTGCTGGCCAGAACCCCTGGGATGCCCTGGACCTAAGAGTTTATCACAGAGCTTCTGGCAGAGGTTCGCCATTTTTCTGCTATCTCAGAGACGTGTGGTCTCCTGCTGTTTGAAGAATGTGATCTTGCAATGCCTCCTCAAAGACCATCCTACAAAGCACAGCTTATCCTCTGTTTGTTCTTCACTGCTTGCTGTAAAGCATCCTCTAAGATCCAATGAAGAACAGATCTGTCCCCTGTTCTTTGGTCTCACCCCTTACTGTCAATAATGCAATTCTGGGGTCTCTACTGGGACACCGCTCACAGCTTCTAGCAGGCAGCAGCATAGCAAGTCAGTGCCAAGTGCATCTGCTGTATCATCAACCTCCCGGGCCTACCCTGCTATACCCCCTGCAGCCAGCCAGGCCCAGACGAAAACGAGGCCCGCTGAGCCATTCGTACTTTATCCTTACTCCAGGCTCCCTACTGCACTCTTGGCTCTAGCTCTTGGGTCTGATCAACTAGACCCTGGGCCAGCATTCAGAACCATCTGGCCATGCATATACACATAGTGGCATATTTAAGCCCATAGAGAGGCCTATGGTTTATATACCTGTGTCCATGGGCCAGAGGGCTATGCCAACAGTACCTCATACATAGTCCATCCTGTCCTGACTCAGCACAGTTGGAGGCCCTGAGGCCCTTGTCATCTGCCTGGGAGTGATCCAGTTCTTTCCAGAATCCCACTCCCACCATCTGCTGTCTAGAACAATTCTCTAGAGACACGCCTAGATAAGGGGCTGGGCTGGTGAGTCATTAGGGATGCTCCCCCAGGAAAAGTTAGTGAGAGGTGGGGACAGGGATGGGGGAGGGGGCTACCCAGTCTAACTGCCACCTCAGAGAAAGGCTCTGTTCAGCCAGGTCAGCAGGGACACAGTTTTTCCAATTGCAGATCATAACAAGAGCCCATCCCAGCCAGTCCTTGACTTGAGGACCTATTAGGGGAGACATTCTAGGTGCTTCCAGCTCAGCATGTATGGGCAAAGTCCCCTAAGGAAGTCCTCCCAGGTGTGAACCAGGAAAGAAAGTACAAGGGACCACATAGTTCATGAACAGTATTGGGGCTCAGGACACATGGCTCTCTGTCAGGGTCCTTAGCAGGCTGCCTTGCAGTTACCTCTCTTGGAGCACGTGGTTTCCACTGGAGGATGGGCGGAGTCTATCCAGTCACTGCGTGTAAGCCATTTGAAGTCACTTCATCTTTCCACACGCTGTGTTTTTGGTGACATAGATATCTTTGTTGAGGTTGGATGTCAAATAGTCCTTGACTTTAGTCTTGGTTTTGTTCTATGCCATGTGAAAGATTTGATTCAAAGTCAAAGTGTTAAACAAGAGTGGGTTCAGAAAGATGGGATTTTCCTGAGCGCTTCCCCAGGGCTTACCCTGCGATAGGTGCCCACGTCAGCGCTGCTTGGTCTGTCCCTCCTTGACACAGTGTGTGCTGAGTCTCCACAGCCCTTAGATCTCAGCCTCCTCCCCTCTCCTGCGTGTCTTTCTTAGGTGCCCAGAAGACCCCAGCCGCCACACGGACATCCTCTTTCAGGTGCCGCTCACACCACTGGAGGGTCTCTTCTAGGGACTTTGCAGTTGTTCCTAGTGCGACCGTGACATATATCTTTAGGACAGATCTCTGAATGACAAGGTAGTAAGCCCAGGATAAATCTGCGGCTTGCATACCTCCTCAGGTCCTGTGTCTCCCCGAGGAGGTTCCCTCCAGCCTCAGGTCATGTCCTCTTTGGGGCTGCTGGTCTCTTCTTAGTTCTCAGCTTCTTCTCCTATGTGGCAGGCATTGGCCCAGTCGTAGACGACTGTTTGCCTTGCGTGCACAGCGCCTGAGGCTCAGCCCTCAGCACCACACAAACCAAACCACAGTTCCGTGTTGCAGGCATTACTCTGGCAGGGGCTGCAGGGGTCTTTGCCTTCCCCATGTGTTGTTGGTGTTATTTTACGGAAAGGTTTTCTTTTGTATGTGTTGCCAAGTTTGCTAACCTTTGCCCTCGTGGTTCCCACATTTTTATTCACAATCAGGAAAGCCTTTTCTACTTTCAGGTTTTTAAAGAAAGCTGCACGGCTTCTCCTGAAGCGTAGGCTTTAACTTCCTTTACCTCTGTCTGAGGCGCTGAATAAGTTACCGTCCTATTGCTGGGAAGAGACACCATGACCAAGGCAGCTTATAAAAGAGAGCATTTAATTGGGGGGCAGCTTCAGAAGTTAGTCCACGATCGTTATGGAGAATGTGGGAGCAGGCAGGCAGGCTGACTGGCAGCCTTGATGTGACAGCAGTAGCTGAGGGCGTACATCCTGATTCGAAAGCAGGAGGCAGAGAAAAAGAGAGGTTAGGCCTGACATGGGCTTTTGAAATCTCAAAGCCCAGCCTCAGTAACATTTCTCCAAGTCCACAGCTCCTAACCTTTTGTTAACAGCCAGGAAACAAACATTCAAATCCCTGAGCCTGTGGAGGCCATTCTAACTCAGATTTCCATAGTTGTCAATCCAACTGCCGTTCCCCAGAGCAAGTGTCATTTAGCCGCGAAGTGCTCATCTGACATGCACAAGTCTGTCCATCCATCATCCTCCGCAAAAATGACAAGAAGAAGACAGACTATGAAGAGCAGATCTAGATGTCATTTCTTGGCCATTATCCAGTTAGCTGCAAATCTTTGCCTTCGTCTCCATGTTTCTGTACATACGGTTCTGCATCTTTCCTTCGCCTGTGCTCTGTCTACGGAGCCCTTACCACTTTTTCTTTTTATCACCCAGCAGGTCTGGGCTGTGACATCACTTTTCACTGTTCTGGCCAGGGTACTGCGGTGCTTTGAGTGAGTCGCACTGTTGGGAGGTTCCGTTGGAGTGGGTGTGGCTTTGTTGGAGGAGGTGTGTCACTAAGGCTTTGAGGTCTCAGATGCCCAGGTCAGTCCAGTGTGCCTGTCACTTTCTGCTGCCTGTGGATCCAGATGTAGAACTCTCAGTTCCTCCTCCAGTACAGGGTCCGCCCACGTGCCGTCATGCTTCCTGCTGTGGCAATAATGGACTGAACCTCTGAAGCTGTAAGCGAGCCAGCCCCAAGTAAACGTTTCCTTTATAAGAGTTGCTGTGGTCATGGTGTCTCCTTGCAGCGGTAGAAACCCTAACTAAGATGGCTATTATTGTTGTTAGAACGCCTGGATATACTTCATAATATGTAAGCTAGGCTCTAGGGAAAGCGTGGTGACGTTGTGCTGGAATTAACAACCAATGTGTTAGGAGGCAAGCCCTTCCCTGCAGCACTCAGTCTTACATTTATTCTACCCTCAAGTATGCTGTGAGCATCACTGTTACCTCTGTAGACTTCATCATGCCTTCATCTTGCTGACTTGGGGACTCTTAAGCCGATCTGCTCTCCTAAGTGCTTAGCCTCGGAGTGGATGGAAACAAAAGTCCGTTGGCAGTATCTGCGCCTGCTCTCGGCTCTCATCCCCCATCCCTCCCTGGCTGGCTTTTCTGTAGGTCCCATGAGCTGAACCTAGAGGTGGCATCCATTTCTCCCCAGTTCATTCCAAGCACCAAGGCAGGATGACATCACCAGGAGAGAACAGAAAAGACTTACATTTGTTAATTGTCCTGTCGCTGTGACCAAATACTCGACAAGAAGCAACTTAAGGTCATCATGGAGGGGAGGCATAATTGAGCACAAGGAAGCTGGCACATGAACCTGTAGTTACAGCCAGGTCTGACTGTAAAACGCTAACACCGACTGTAAAAGACCCAGTTCCTTACTTTGAGTGTCTACCTCTCAAAGATTCCACAACCTTCCAAACAGTGCTAAAACCTGGGGATCAAGTATTTGAACCCCCAGTCTGTAAAGAGTATTTTGAGTCAGGAGAGTGGATTTCACATTCAAACCACAGCAGGATCACAGAACTGACAAGGCTTGGGCAGGAGCAGTGGCATCCAAGGGGACAGCAGAAAGGGTGAAATCGTATTGCCTCACAGGGAGGCTAAATGGCTCTCCATGTTACCGTGTGCCTCAGGCTCCAGGACAGCTGAAAAGCCAGAGAAAGGAAGAGAGTCCCCTCCTGGCCTCTAAGGTACAGAGCAGGCTCAGCAAGCAGCCATCCCAGACTGTGCTGGAGAGCAGCCACCACAGTGTGCACAGTGGAGGGGCTGGGAAGAAGGTTCCAGGAGGCAGGGCACAGTCGGGCAGATAGTGTGGAGATACAGACGGAGATGTCGCTGGATCGGGGGCATCAGCAGGACGGTGGGAGAGTGAACAGAGTAGCAGAGCTAGGTCAGTTCTTCCTGGGAATATCATGTGAGCACAGGAAGAACAAGGACTTGTGTTAGGGTCGGGCGCTGGCTCTGTGTTTTTGTTCTCTGACAGCTACACTCTATAGTTACACTCTATCCTATGTCCTGCATCCCTCATGGCCCAAGTTCCTTATCTCTTCATCTCAGTGGCTGGCAGAGACCTTCCAAAGCAACGCTCTGACAGTCCTCTGCTTGTGAGTGCATGCCATGCCCTCTTCTGTAGGGATTGGATTTGGGCCTGGTCGCCTGGTAGATTGTTGGACGAAAACCTCTCCCATGAATTTACGGCACAAAAATATTACAATCACAGAATGCTTTCAGCCCGAACAAGACCCCTCTGAGTCTCTTACAGGGTTTGACCCCTGCTGAGCCCTGCTGAAGCCTTTTGTTCCTAACTAGGAACAGTCTGGCCTGGTACTTCTCACCTGAGTCAGAATTAGGCTGGCCTTCCTGGTTATTTCCCTAATTTATTCAGGTCTCTAGTCGGTCTTTTGTTAAGTCTCCAGCCAGGGTTTCCCACTGTGCTTCGCAGATACCTGCTAAGTGGTGTACTTGGGATATATAGTTTGGTCAATAAAGAAACCAGAGGCCCTTTCCTCTTCTGGCTTGACACGAATAACCTGTGTGTGTGTTTCTTTAACCCCACAGGCTTTCGCCGGATTCTTGGTACCGTGTCGGTGCTGGTGCCGACACTCTCCGTGGCCTTTGAACTTGTCCACTTGTCTCTGTAGGGTCACCCTGGGCTCCTCGGTCCCCAAGCTTCTCCTTCCTGCTTAGCTTCACAATGGTTTGAATGAGAACAGCCCTTACAGGCTCCCAAGATTGAGTGCTTGGTCCTCAGCTGGTAGCCATTTGGGAATGCTTAGAAGGTGTGACCTTGTTGGAGTAGCTGTGACCTTTGGAGGAAATGTGTCATGGGGGTGAACTTTGAGGTTTCAAAAGCCTATGTTTCTTCTCTGCCTGCTGCCTGTGGATCGGGATGTAAAGCTCAGCTACTGCTCCAGCACAGCGGTCTGCCTATCCGCTTCCTGTCATGACGATAACGACCAAGTCTAAAGCTGTGAGCATGACGATAACGACCAAGTCTAAAGCTGTGAGCAAGCCTCCAGTTACGTGTTCCTTTACTAAGACTTGCTTTGGTCAGAGTGTCTCTTTACAGCAATGGAACATCAAGGCAACTTTCCATCTTTCCCAGGCGTCCTTTCTGCCTCCAGTGGAGCAGACCTTACCCAGCCACGCATGTGAGCTCATGAGAGTAGCGTGTCTCCTCCCCTTCCCCCTCCCCCTCCTCTCTCCCTCCTGCTCCTTCCCCTCCTTACCTCTCCCTCCCCTTCCTCCTTGCATTTCCCAAGTGCTGTTTGTGGGAGGAACAATGTCCACCTTGTTTCCACCACAGGGCCTTGGGCAGGTCCCCCAGGAAACACAAGGCAGCGTTGCTAAGCACCCTTTGCCAGAGTGCTTGCCTTCCTGCTTAGCAGGCTGGGCCCTCGAGACTTCCCTGGGCGCTTAGGAGAGAGCATGTTTGTTTTAGGTTCAGGCAAAGGATCAAGATGACTCCTTTTATTTCTAGTTTTGGGGTGTGTGTGTGTGTGTGTGTGTGTGTGTGTGTGTGTGTGTGTGTGTGTGTGTGTGTGTCTGTTCACATGTATGTGGAGGTTAGTGGTCAACCCTAGGTGTTGTCCCTCAGGTGCTGTCTACCTTGAATTTTGAGACAGGGTAGAGACTAGGCCTGGACCTCACCAAGTAGACTGGGCTGGCTCGTCAGTGAATCCCAGGAGTCTGTCTTCTCTACCTTCCCAGGACTAATACTACAACACACAGTTCAAAGTCCTGCTTTTATGTGCGTTCTGGGGACTCAATTCAAACCCTCATGCCTATGAGGCAAGCATTCTATCAACTGAGCCATTTCCATGTACTTAGTTTTAAGTTTCATATATTAATATTGTGTGTATGTGTCTGTCTGTCTGTCTGACTGACTGTCTGCAAGAGTGTGCATGCACACACCATCTTGTGCATATGGAAGCCAGAGGACAACTTTTGGAGTGACTTCTCTCCTCCCCCTTAATGCAGGTTCCTGGGATTGAACTCAGTAGGCAGGCTTGAGTGACGAGTGCCTGTACCTGTTGAGCTCCTCATTTACGTTTTTAATTTTTTATTATTTTATGTGTGTGGGTATTGTTCCTGCCTCTATGCCTATGTACCACATGCATGCCTAGTGCCTACGGGGGCCAGAAGAGGTTGTCATGTCCCCAGGGATGAGTTACAAATGGTTGTAAGCTGCCATGTAGTTGCTAGGATCAAACTTGCATCCTCTGGAAGATCATCAAGTGCTCTTAACCATGGAGCCTTCCCTCTAGCCTCTCATTTATATTCTGAAGCCAACTCTGCCAGCATTATTTTTTGAGCTGCAGACCTCTGCTGTGCTATCTATGGAAACACAACCCTGTATCCGAGATCTATGTAAAAGCTCTGGGGTGGGAATGTGGAAACAGAAGGAGAGCACGTGGGATACAGGTTTCTCCAGGCTGAGCAGCATCCTCCCTTCCTCCTCATGATTGTAACACCAGCAAGGACTCACACATACACCCCTCCTCTCTCTTCACGGTCTCACTGTATAGCCCAGGCTGACCTCCAGCTGGTGATCCTCATGGCTTAACCACTGGAGTGCTGGGATTACAGGTATGGGGTCAGCTCCCTTTCGGTTCTTTCCTTTGGGGGAATTTCAGATGGATCATATCTTTAAAACCATCCTACTTCATCTCCAAACCTAAGTGCCTGGTGCTTGGTTCCATTTTGTTTCCTGACTGTCGCACGTGCGGACCCAGAGGCCTGGTGACTTAGGAGCTAAGTATGCACTCCCTATAAGGAAGGGCATTGGACCTCCTGATGTGAACCCCTGGGCTGGTCTGTCATGGCTGTTGTATTGCTGGTCTTTTTTTTTCCCAGAAGGATGCCTGTCTTGCTTTCCACTTTATCCAACTTGTGGCTGCAGTTCCCTTTTGTCACTGTGGGGGAAAGATGCCCACTCTCCCATCTAGAAGGCAGAATCCCTCTTAGAATATATTTAAGAGTGGACCTAGACCTGCTTGTTTATTCATTGTGTCTTGATTTTCCCCGGGCCCTGGCCGGGCCTTAGATTTTCAGAGTGGACTCTTGAGTCTACTTCCTTGGCCTGGAGCAAGCCTTGTTCCCGCTAAAGCAATTTTTCATCTTTTAGTGCCTCTGTTTCCCCAATGGGTAGAAGAGTGACGGTGCATCTATATATTTGGCCATAGCGTCTCTTGACATGGATGACCTCAACATTTGAGAGCGTCCCTGCCAAATGATGCCCTTGACTCCCAGTAAGGGTACATGGGGGTAACTGGGGTTGAGGAATTAATATCTTGCTGTGGCGTCATGAGGACAGGGACAAGGAATTTCTTGTCCTGAAAGCCACACTCTGCAATCAATGGTGAGCTTAGAGAAGCTGGCATCAGTATTTTCCGCTGTCTCTCAGCACACCTGCTGGCCTCATCAACCTCTGGGCCATGTGTGTCAGCCCCAGTGTACTGTCTGCCAGATAGACCTCACTCACTGCACAGGAAAGGCGGGTCTACTGGCCACATCTGTGAGGACCTGTGTTCTCCTACCCCAGACCCAGGAGCTCTGCTACACTGGGTCTCTTTTCATCCACTTCTGGGGATCAGGGTAGCCTTATCTTCCCAGCATTTGGCCACAGTCTGTACATTTCGAGATTATCATCTTGTACCCTTCCTACACAGCCCAGCCAGGACATTATCTGTCCCACACTACATAGAGGTTCCTCCTTGTCATGTTTCCTTCTTGCCACTCCTACCTCTGGAACCCAAGCCTTAGAGCCCCACATTTCCAACTCTGTGATTCCCTTCCAACTTATGGGATGCTCTCCACTCTCAACAGAGGGAGGGAAAAAGGAGCAACCTATAGCCACTTGTATGGTAATCCAATAATTGTCAGTTATCTTAAATATAGTGCCCCTGAGGAGGCAGAACAGGACTTGGGGTCCTAGCACTACTGTAAACACAGCCTCTTGGCGTTTGAGCAGTGCAAAGCACCCTTCTCCATGTTCCTGCATACTGCAGCCACCACACTGGTGGGTGCTAAGATGACCTCCTCAGTCCACAGGCTCCTCTGGCTATCTAGGATGTCCTGATGCTGCCCTGGGGTTCAGTGGTTTCGAGGCTGGTGTGTGGGTCCCTGGCTTGCTTCGCCCCTGCCCATGTTCTCCGCGTCCAGCCAATGGCTAAGTACCTCTCTCTTATTCCTCTTAGACACCCTCTCGTCCCTCGTGTTCTGTTGATAGCTCTAGCTGTGTTCCTGGCACCTTTGAACCATGAACAGGGACCCATGCAGAGTGCCCAGGGAAAGACCAGGAGGAGACACACGGTGCCAGGGTTTATTGCCGCTTAGGGATGAGTGAGCACAGACCCCTCTTCCACCTCAGATCCCAGACCCCCTCCAGCAGGCAGCCACCTTGTCTGATACAGCTCCCTGGTAGCTGGTCTTGCGTGGACAGTTCCATCTGCCCATGTGAACATGAGGTGACTGACACAGAGCTCGCTTTTTGTGACAGAGGGCGCACAGGCTTGCTGTGGGGAGCCCTACAGCCACAGGCTCTCACGGAGGATGAGGCCAAAGGAGCCAACAGGCTCCTCAGGACCAAACCCTCGCCTGGCACCCTCCTCAGGTGGATCTTAATTGCCCTGTCCCCGTCTTGGATGCTGGTCTCACCAAGTGGCAGGCAGAGGGGGGGAGCAGAGGCAGTGAGAGCCACAGAGGGTTCTTGTGGGCCTCATGGAGCATACCTGCCTAAGGTTTTCATGGTCAGTTGTGCAGATTCTGCTCCAGGTGGAGGGACATAAGGGGTTGGGGATGCAATTGCCTTCCAGCAAGAGGCTCTAGGAAATAGTCATGGAAGTCATAGGCAGGGAGCTGCAGGCCGGGGCACATTTGCACTCGTCGATGTGGGTATAGGTGTGCTGGATGACTGTACCATTGGGACACTGTAATGTCACAGCTACATCATGGACCTTGGTCTCCTGACAGCAGCTGCACTGATGCTCTATGGCCCGGGCCTCCACGGAGTACCTGTGGACACAGAAGGGTGTTCCTCTTAACAGTAGAATGATGCATGGTCCTCTGTGGGCTCCTGACAGCTGTCTGATGTCCACCATGTCTACTTTCTTAAACACAAAGCCTTACCCCTCCTGGACTCTCTTTAAATCCTACTCTGTCTTTCATAGCCTTCTGTGATTCCGTTCCCTTTCCATTCTGCCGAGCCTGTTCAGATGTTCCCTCTGGACAGCCACCCTAAGCCCCAAAGTGAGCCTCTGATCATTTCTCCTGCCCTATCTAACCACAGACTCTCGACCTTCCTGGACACTCCCTCTTCACAGATGACCACAGCCTGGGGCTATCTAGGCTCACAGATGCTGCCTGACCCCCTAGACATTCAGATTCCTGACCATGAGTCCCCAGCCAAAACCTTATTTTGTGCAGCTAAGCCAGGTTTGCCCCTGGCTTGGGTGGGAGGTGAACCATATGCTTTACACAGAGAGCTATGTGTGACCTCCTGATCCTGAGCAGGGGACAGTCTCTGTGAGACCCAAGGTGACAGATAGCAAGCACCTAGTTCTGCTGACCTCTCAGGGGAAGTAGGGCACCCACTCACTTGGACTTTCCAGAGCAGGAACCCTCGCAGAAGGTGATGTTGACCTCTGTCTCACAGCCCTCGTGCCTCAAGACGGTTGGGTTTACGTGCACTTGACAGGTACTTGAGTCTGCAAGTAAACAGGCCAGTGCAAGGACCCTAGACCCTCACTCAGAGGCCCTGGAACTGGTAAAGCTGACCCTCCGTGGTGTCAACATTAACTATCGGTTTGACAGGATCTAGAGTCGTCTAAGGGAAAAGCTCAGGGAGATTTTCTGGATTAAGTTAATGTGTGAGAAAAGACCCACCCTGAATGTGGGCAGGACCTCCACGGGCTGGGGTCTCAGCCTGAATGTAAAGGAACAAGTGAGCCGCCCACCATCGTTGATCTCCCCCCTCTCCACTCTCTGGCTGCAGACGCATTGCCACCTCCTTATACTTTGGCTGCCATGTCTCCCCACCATGGTGGGACTTCACACTCCAACCAGGAGCCAAACAAATCCTTCCTTCCCCAAAATGACTTTGTCCCGTGTTTTGTCACAGCCGTGAGAGAGACCTTTCATGGGTGGCCCGCTCCTTCTCTCGTCTTGGGACCCTGGGTGAAACTTGTATTGCTTTTAGAGGGAACTGGATGGGGCCAGAGGACTAGATAGGCCATGTCTTCAACTTACCCTCTCTTTCACAGGAGTAACAGCAACCCGTTTTCCTTAGGATCCCCTGCAGAGCCAAGAGCAGAGCAAGACTGGGACAGAGTCGGGATAGGGGGACAAGCCGTAGAAACCCAGACTCTTTGGGGCAGAGCCTTCCAGGGGCGTGATAAGGGTGGGCCACCCAAAGGCAGGGCCTCCCAGGCACATACCGTACAGTTGGACACATCAGGGCAAGACGTGGGGATTGGGGTCAGTACGTGAACTCCATTCTCAGCACTACAGTAGTATGTAGTGCAGTTGTCCCCAGGGCTGTTCACCCAGGTTTCATTGGGCTAAAAAGCAAATCACACAGTAGAGGTCCAGGCATCGATCTACCTGTGGCTGAGACCCGCTCAAGGGAAGGCCTCCCTCTACCCTCTCCTATTATTACCTGTACCACCTGGCCCTCTGGTGTGAGGCAGGCATTCTGTACACACTTCCCGCAGCACTGGTCTGGCACTAGTGTGTACTCAAAGCCCTGTGAGGACAGGAGAGGTGGTCAGGTCTCTCAATCATCCCAGCCACCCTCTTGAGGACACACTAGGGGCTCTGCGCCTCCTTAACAGGAACCGTGGAAAGGTCACGTCTTTGCTGTGTTCCCAGGACTCGCAGCTTAGCTCACCCCACTTCTCTATGTCTAATGCAGTGGTTCTCAACCTTCCTAATATTACAGCCTTTGAGTACAGCTCCTCATGTTGTGGTGACCCACAACCATAAAATTACTTCATTGCTACTTCATAAGTGTAATTTTTGCTACTCTTATGAATCGTAATATAAATATCTGGTATACAGAATGTCTGATATGTGGCCCCAGTGAAAGGTCATTTGACCCTCAGAGGGTTTGCAACACACAGGTTGAGAACCACGTGTCTACTGGGACCACACTAGATCCATTTCTAATCAGCTCAGCAGCTGCAGGTCCTGTCCTCCGGTCCTTACCCTCTCCCCTACTTTTCCCATTGGAAAAAAAAAAAGTCCTCAAAGCGATGGTGAACTGGAGGCCTCTCAATGAGAGACTGCCATGGGTAGCCCCTCAGGGAGTTTTCTGGGCCGTAGGCTCACCTGGGGACAAGAGGTGGTGCAGTGGGTCTCCCTACACTCTACTCTAGGTTCTTGGTTGTCCACAGAGAGGCAGGTGCATATCTGGCAGGGACCCCCTAGGAAGGTTGCACCGACCTAGAGCAGAAGAGAAGGGTGACACAGAAGGCAAGGCAGATGCCGGTGAGCACGTCAGGATGTGTAGCTGAATCCGGGCAGGGCCCACAGGGCCCAGGTACTTTCCCCCTGAGATATGATGGTTCTTCAGGTCGAACACAGGTACCCGATGGGCAGGACAGCAGTAATCTGGGAGACCCAAAAGCTGAGCATGCAGATGTGACAGATGTGGTAGCCCCTCTTTCCACAGCTCTCTCTACACACATGCATGCACACATACACACAACGGCTTTATGTCCTAGGTCTTAAGGGTCCAGACCCCTTCTTCAGATCCGCCTTCATGGCAAGAATGTTGAGATAAGACCACGAACAAGGGAACATGGGCTTCCCACCCACCCCAACCTAGCTCTGCTATCCACCCTGCCAGGCTGAGTCCTTACCCCATAGATGGTGTCATTGTATGTACATAGCTTAGGTCCTGAAAGGAAAGGGGATTGAGTATGCATCTGTCAGCAGGGCACAAACCCTTGCTCCCCCGCATCCCTGGACTCCATTGTAACCACTCTCAGTGTCCCCTCCCTCATGCCTCTGCCCCATTCCTACTTACGACAGCTGAAGCTGGGACAGCAGCTGCCGTTCTCATGGGTCTGGAGCAGTTCGTACCCTGGTTCACATTTGGGCAGACTCGGGCAAGTGGTTGAATTGCAAACTGTAGAGAGGTAGCCCTGTCAGGACACTGCCAACTTAGCCACACCCCCACCTTCTTCATTTCTGGAAACACTGGTCTCTAGTGTCATTTTTTTCCCTTGGGACCTAGTGTGTTTCATGGTTTTTCTGGGTTTCAACAAATCCCCTCACTCTCTGATCCCCTTGGTCCTCGCCAATTTTCTGCTTTGTTCGGTCAGACCAGAGGTCGCCAGTTTTATTTTTAGGTAAAAAGCTGAAGCATCTTCAGATCACCCCCCACCCCTGGAATGGCCCAGTGCAGCTAAGCTAGAGGGTGACTCTTCTATGTCCCCAGGAGATGCTCACCACACAGTGTCTCAGGGCAGCATGGATTGTCAGTGCTGGGCCAGGTCACAGTCACAAAGCCAGCTTCTGTGCACTGTGGGGGTTTGTCCTGGCCCTCACACTTCACTGGTTCACACTGCACTGACACAGAGCCAGGGTCACACACACAGTCCTGACAGTTGCTGATCCAGTGTTCTCCAGGCTGAAAAAGACCACATGAGGATCTCTGAAGGCTCTGGGGTCCTTAAGTCCCGGGTCTGTCTACCTGAACTCAACTCCCGGTCATAGTTTACCCTAGGCTGGTTAGTCCTCTGCTGCCCAGAGTGGTAACAAGAAGGAAACCCAGGATCCCACATCAGCTTCCTGGGCCATGAAGACTCGGCCTCCCTCCCTCTCTCCCTCCCTCTCCCCTCCCGCCCTCCCTCCCTCCATCTTTCCTGCTATTCTTTAGCTCAAGCAGAGACCAGACAGCAGCAGCACTCACAAGCTTGGGTAACCCATCTGGTCCCACGCAGGCTGGAAAGAAATGAGTAAAGTTGTTACTGAAGATGCTGGGGTTCAAGGCCAGGCAGAAAGGGGGTCACAAGCTGAGAGAACTGTGCTCTTAGCTCTGGCTATCTGTACCCAAGCCAAGATGGAGCAGAAGGTCCTAGACAATTCTGAGGGTGTCAGGTCCCTGGGGCAGTAGTAAGATTAGATGTTGAGATTCTAGCTCTTATGTGGTGAAGGGAGGCAGGTTCTCTGACCAGCCCCAAGCAGCAGAGTTTAGACAGAACGTGGCAGGCTTCCAGGAGGCCTTTTGACATCTACAGGAATTTACGGCCTCACCAGAATCTTCTCTCATACTCGTCTTGCAGAATACGATCACGGCCTGGCAGGTGAGGACCCTAAGGAGGGTGGGGTGGGGCAGGGTTTGTCTCATGGTAGATGAATGACACTTACGACACTCAGACACACAGATGTCCGTGCGTGAGTTGAAAAGGAGCTGACCCTCAGGGCAGAAGCAGCCCTCTGCCAGGGTCCCATCTGAAAGTTCCTGGGTCCTAATGTGAGGAGAAGCAGCAGAGTGTAAGGTCAGAAATCAGGTAGCACTTCCAATCGTGAACATCCCAGGGAGTCCTGGGAGGAGGGTACCCACATGCTCAGTTGAAACCCTTCAGACATGCCTGGGAGGCCAGCTGCTACCTCCACATTTCTCTCACTCAGCGAGCTCTCACCTGGGGCTGCAGGAAGCTGGATACATGGGTCCACAAGGCCTGTACTCCTTAGAGGGTGGACAGGAGAAGTCTGTGGGCACAGAGAGCATCATCAAACAGGTTCAGAAGAACTGAGGAGGGTGGAGCCCTAAGTCGAATGATTCCAACTTACCACACAGCCCTCCTGTGGCATTGCGCCAGTTGGTACATACACCCTGGATCCGGCAGAGTGCTGCGTAGACCTCCAGGCTCTGACAGAGCGTTTTACTAAAATTGCCATTGCAGTGGTCACTGACACAGGTTCGGAAGAAGGCGTCTGGAGGGATGAACTTGTGGCACTCGGCGAAGACCCTATGATAGTGAGGGGTCAGGGCTGGGAGCTCAACAGGGAGGCTGGCCAAGGGAACTACTGCCCAGGCCCACCACCCCAAAGGCCGACTCACTGGCTCAACATCAGCTCACAGAGAGGCGCAGAGGCGCATGTGGTGGAGGCCAGTGTGCTGGACATTGGGGGCTGGGAAGTGGTGCTGGGGGAAGGGCTGGGTTGAGCTAAGCAGTCGCTGTTGTTGTTCCCCGGCACCAGCCAGTCTTTGGCCATGTCCTGGCAGTCGGAAGCTATGGTGCCATCAGGCCGGCGGCAGTCGTCTGTCTGACTGTTTGTGCAGGTACCTGGTGAGTAGAGCAGGGATCACATCAGCTTCTGTTGTTTCCTATGGACCTGATCCTTTCCCCACGTACGGAAGCAGAATGAGCCAGGTCCTGCCTACTCACCACACTGGCCCTCAGTGTTGTTGCTGAAGTATCTATAGGGCAACCATATCTGGAAGATGTTTCCATCAAAGGTGATGCTGGCGCCAATGGTGGAAATGTTGACACTCATTGTGGTGGCCCCACTCAAGGATACGGTCACGCCATTCTTACTGAAGCCCGACCTTATCCACATCTGGTCCCATATAATCTAGAGATGTCCAGAGGGAAACAGTGATCAGAGGGCCAGGTAGGCAGCACACTCCGGGCATTCTCCCTCCCAAACACCGGGAACCTTTCTAATGTCTCCCCAGTCTAGAGCTAAGAGTTATTCCTTTGCCTAGACCAACTCCTACATGCCATTTCTGCAGAGGGGAGAATGTTCTCAGTCCCCAGGGCTTTTCATCCCTGTCTATGCCGCCCCATATCTAGACCCCATGTTTGCAATGCGGTATGGAGGCCCTACCTATCACAAAACTCACCAGGCTCTCTTCCTTCCCACTGTTGGTGGTGGTGGTGGTGAGGACAATCTCCATGGAGTTGTAGTACACACTGAGGGCGCGGGGACAGAAGGTGCCTTTTGTGGTGGCCCCACAGTAGTAGCTGTGGGCAAGGATGCTCAGGTTGCCATGGCGAGGGTGGATCTCTCTCATGAGCACTGAGGTACAGTTGTCCACGAAAGTATAGGAGGTGCCATCGAATGTCAGGTAGTGGGAGTGCCCCCATCCACTGCAGAAGCCTATGGGAGACTACAGTTGGAGACTCGCTCCCCAACCCTGTTACCCAGTGCCATCCCAGGAACTATTACTTCAGGGGAACAGTTGCTACACCAGTAAAATAGGTGTCTCCCAAACCATATTTGCTGTGAATCTGATGTTGGTCTTAAAATGGGACAGTTCCAAATTACCTAGGTGTCCCTTGAACCTAATGACAGTGTACTTATAAACGACAGGAGAGGTAGGCATGGAGCTGAAGGCCATAGGGACATGGAGGCAGAATGAAGCCACAAGCCGAGGACCCCTGTAGCCCTTAATTTGTAAAGGCAGGGAGGATCCTTCTCAGCCCCCATAGGAAGTGTGGCCTGGCCTGATGTGATCCGACTCTAGTCTGGGGGTGGGAGATCCTAAGATTTGCAGTCCCAAGTTTGAGTCATTTATCACGCAGTAATGGAAGGTTGTCGTCAGTCCTGCAGGAAAGGACTCACACTGTGACTTTTCTACCCTGCCTCTCTCTGGTTACAGCCCCTGCCACATCCATGTTCTTAGCCTCCCTGTGCACAGTGCCTGCCGGCTAGCACAGCATTTACATGTGCTGTGTGACACTGACAGACACTGATGTCAAATGTCCCAATGCTGTCCCATCTCGCTGAGCTGTCCCAGCCCTGCCCTCTACTCACATTCACACTCATAGTGGAAATGGCAAGGCTCCTGGTCCCACACTTTGATGGGCAAGTGCTTGTTGACACACGTGACGTTGTCCACAGGCTCTGGCTCTAGGAGGATGATGTGGTTGTTGCCCTGGCACTGGGCCACCGTGCAGTTCTCCAGGGTCCAAGACTCATTCACCTGAGGGAGAAGACACACAGAGTGTTCACCTATACCTGGAACTTTTGTGGAGACTCAAGCCCTGTCCTGCCTGCAGCCCTGGGTTCCTACAACCCTGAATGCAGCTGCTGTCTACTGATCAAGACCCCAGACCCCTCTCAAAAGGAGCTCCTGGAAGGCAGGTCACTGAGACAGGCCACAGGGCTGGGGTGCTGCTGTGCAGTCGCCATGGCTCAACCCAAAAGGAGTTGTCCTTGACAACCCAAACCCACACCACATCAGTGGGAGGTGGGGAGAGAAGGGGAACCCACCTGCCGGGGAGGGGTGATATTATCACAGCCAGGAAGCAGGGGAGACAAAGGCGCAGGGGTAGAGGGCGTTGGAGGTGAAGAGGAGGGGCAGGCACCCTGGAAGCGGTCAACATCACAGTGCTGGTTGCAGATGGCATAGAATTGGCAGCCAGCTCCATCAGTCTTATTGTAGATGATATCCCCTAGGAGGGAAAGGGCACAAGAAAACATAGCAACACCCAGCCGAAGAGGCAGGCTAGTGCCAGGGCGGAGACATAGGGTATGAGGGGTAACCTGAGGGAAAGAGAATCTCGTTCAAACGGCATTGACTGAACCTTGTATACACAAAAGACCCCATAGCTCCAAAAACTGACAAGGGATATAGGGTAGGGAGAACATGGGCTTTTCTACTCACCAGGTACGAACAGCTGTCCAAATGCCCGGCAGAAACAGGGTGATGGGGAAGATGCTTGGCTGGAAATGACAGTAGGCCTGGAGGTACTGAACACCGAGGAGGAAGAAGCAGTAGACACCCTGAAGGTCACCTGACTGCTGGGGAAGACTTCAGGGGTGTGAAGGGTCTCTGAGGTTGAGGAGGGGATCACAATGGGACCAGTGGCTATAGTTGAAGTCAGGGTGGTCAACACTGCCGAGGTGTGAGTAGATACCAGGGAAGAGGAGTGGGGCACGCTGGAACTAGAGACCCCAGGTAAAGAAGTCGTGGTATTCAAAGCTGGGGCAGTGTGAGTAGAGGACAGGCGAGAGGAAGAAGGAACAGTGGATGTGGTGGCCAGAGGTGACGTGGTACAGTGACTATAGTTGTCACAGCAGAGGAGGCGCACATGGTAGTTGTCACAATACTGCAAAGGTCCCGATTGGTTGATATTTTTGCATATCAGCCCGAATCGCACATCACACAGGACCACCTGCTGTAGAGATTCCAGGGGCTTGTCTGGCTCCTTCTCTGAACGGCATTGGATGTCCTTGGGCTGATCACAGAAGATAAAGCCAACCTCACGAAGCACTGCATAGACCTCAAAGTCCCCACCTCTGGGACCAGGGTTGGGGAAGTCGGCGTCAAACCACTCTGTCCATTTGCAGCGAGGTTCACAGCCCGAGTCAGGAGATATAGTCCATGTGGAGGCTTGGGTGCTTGATACAGAAGAGCTGGAGGGATGCTTAGTCTGAAAGGTGGACTCCGTGCTCGAGGACACTGAGGTTGTGAAAGGGACCAGGGGCGTAGGGGTAGACCAGAGCGGGGATGGCTTGATGGTGCTGTAAGGGGTTTCAGGACAGTGGCTATAGTCATCACAGCAAAGCACACGTATATTGTAGTTGAAGCACATTTTAAAATCATCTGTCTGCTCCTCATTTCTGCAGACTAGCCCCGTCTCCAGGTTGCAACTTACTACTTGACCAACCTTATCAATACTCACTGCAGGGTAGTTCTCTGCCCGACACTCAATTTTCTCTGGTGCCTGGCACATCTTCTTGCCAGAGGCCCTGATGTTTTCATAGGTCTCCATGTCCCCTTTTACTACCCCCGACGTCGGTGAGTCCACATCAAACCATTCAGTCCACTTACACTTGGGCTGGCAGTGTGTTGTGCCCTGGGAGGTGGTGGCATTAGTCACGGTTGGTGGTAGGGTATGTGTCATCGGTACACTGGTGGATGGCTCTTTTATGCCTGTAGTCGTTTCTAGGGTGGTGGACAGAGATTTTGGGGAGACAGTGCCAGGGAGCTCTGAGGTGGTCTCGGTATGTGGCCTTGAGGACGGGGTCTCAGTAACCGCTCTGGTCATGGAGGCAGCTGTGGCTGGGTTTGTGGTAGTGCTCCCAGGAGGAGTACTGGAGGGTCCAGGAGTGGTCAGGGAGGTAGAGAACTTGCTGACCAGACTCCTATTTGTTGCTGTGGCTGAAGATGTTGTGGTGATATGGGGCCTACTAGGCAGCATAGAGTTGCTTTTGGAAATGTCATTGGTGGTCAGGGTTTGAGGGTTCTTCGTTGTCATTGTGGTAGAAATGGGATGGGTGGATGTGGCTATGGTTGAGGTACTAGAATGGAGGTCTTTCCACAGTGTGGTTTTTGTTCCAGAGACCGGTTTGCCAATAGAGGTGGTCAGCGTGGCAGTGCTCAGGACATTGGAGGAGGCTGTCCACGAACTTGTACTTGGTTTACCCGAGTGTGGCTCTTTTGAGGTTTGGAGATGGCTGGTGGGAGAGGCTGGGAGTGTAGAGAGACTAGAGGCAGAGAAACTCCCAGTAGTCCTAGTCGTGGTGTTGGGGACAATCTTCTCTGTCCTAGGGGTAGAGGGTCTCCTTTGAGTTGTGAAAGAAGTTGAGGGTTTTGGCTCCTCGGATGACCACTTGCTCGTGGACATGGGGACTATGCTGGGAAACTCACTTGCTGGTGTGGACGTGGTGGACAGTGGTGACTCAGTTGTGCCGATACAGCTGATATCTTCCTCACAGCAGAGGACACGGATATGGTAGTTGAAACAAGTTTCGTTGTCGACCTGCTTGCTATTCCTACAGATGAGTCCGAAGTCCACATTACAAACCACCTCCTGGCCCAGTTGCTGGAAGGACATGTTGGGGAAGAGGATGGCCTCACACTCAATGTCCACAGGTTTCTTGCATATCTCGATACCTGTCTTGTTTTGAATATGATAGTAGGTCTCAATGTCTCCTCCAAACTGGCCAGGTTGGGGTTTGTCACTGTCCAGCCAATCTGTCCAGGTGCACTGAGATTTACAGCCTGTGGAAGTGGTCTCTGTGGTTGTGAGGGCTGAGGATGGACCAGTGGTTAGCAAGGATGAGGTTTGAGTCTCCCTGGATGTCACTGTAGCTGTAGAGGAAGCTTTGGTAAGGACTGTGGTTTTTTCACGGGAAGAAAATGACTCTGTAGTGCTGGCGCTGGTAGGCATGCTGGACACAGGCCAGGAAGTGTGTGGGGATGTCCCAGAAGTGGCAGTAGTGGCAGTTCCCATCGTCGGGGTTGATTCTGCAGTGGTGGTAGTTCCCCGGCAGTGGCTGACACTACAACAGAGCACCTTGATCATGTAGTTGTAGCACATCGGGAAAATGCCTACCTGGTCCCGGTTGTAGCACACCAGGCCAGAGCTGACATCACACTTCACTTTCTGTTGCAAGTTGTCTAAGGCCTCTTCGGGGTAGTTCTGGGCCATACACCTGATGTCCTTAGGCTGGTCACAGACTTTTTCTCCATTGGCCCTGATATTCTCATATGTCTCTATGTCTCCTCCATTAATGCTAGAGGTAGGATAGTCTACATCGATCCACTTTGTCCACTCACATTTGGGTTGGCAGGTGGTGGAGGAGGTCTCAGGGCTGCTGACTGTCTGTGTGACCGTGCTGGGCCCTACTGTGGAGCTGGCTGAGGAGACTCCAGGGAGCTCTGAGGTGGTCTCGGTATGTGGTCTTGAAGACGGGGTCTCAGTAACCGCTCTGGTCATGGAGGCAGCTGTGGCTGGGTTTGTGGTAGTGCTCCCAGGAGGAGTACTGGAGGGTCCAGGAGTGGTCAGGGAGGTAGAGATGGTGGCCAGGCTAGACAGGGAAGTCCTTGAGGTTGTTGCTGAGAATGTGTTGGTAGTGTGGGGACTGCTGGGAAGCAGGGACTGCCCTTGAGAGGTGGTCCCGATAGACACCACAGATGGGATGCCAGAGGATTCTAGACTCTTGGGATGCTGAGTGCTCACTGAAGTGACTGTGAGAGGAGTGGTGAGTGGGGATGACACACTTGTAGTCAGGGTTCCAGGGGTGGGCAAATCTGAAGCATCTATATGGGTGGTGGACCCTGAGGGAGACCAGGTCTCAACTGAATCAGTGTTGGAATGAGGCTTGGAGGACAGGGTCTGGGTAGTGAAAGTGGCAGTTCCCATCGTCGGGGTTGATTCTGCAGTGGTGGTAGTTCCCCGGCAGTGGCTGACACTACAACAGAGCACCTTGATCATGTAGTTGTAGCACATCGGGAAAATGCCTACCTGGTCCCGGTTGTAGCACACCAGGCCAGAGCTGACATCACACTTCACTTTCTGTTGCAAGTTGTCTAAGGCCTCTTCGGGGTAGTTCTGGGCCATACACCTGATGTCCTTAGGCTGGTCACAGACTTTTTCTCCATTGGCCCTGATATTCTCATATGTCTCTATGTCTCCTCCATTAATGCTAGAGGTAGGATAGTCTACATTGATCCACTTTGTCCACTCACATTTGGGTTGGCAGGTGGTGGAGGAGGTCTCAGGGCTGCTGACTGTCTGTGTGACTGTGCTGGGGCTTGAAGTGGACCTGGTATGTGAAGTGAATTCTGCTGTTGTCTGGGAGCTAAGCACTGTGTTCTCATTGGTCCCTTTCACTGTTGTAGTCCAGGTAGGGTTGGACAAGGGGAGGCTGCTGGCTGAGTTTCTAGATGACGTAGGAGATGAAGTAGGTCTGCTCTTTGAGGTAAATGTCACTGTTTGCCTTGAGCTGTGAGTTTTATCCAGTGATGTCTCTTTCCCACCTCTGGTCCAGGACTGTGATTTTGAGGATGCTGTATGAGTGGTAAGTGTGGGCAGAGAGGGGTTTTTACTGGTGTCAGACTGGGAGGGAGTGGTACTCACACCCGAGGTCGGAGAGGAGCCACAGGGCACATAATCACAACACAGAACCCTCAGCTTATAGTTGTGGCACAGTGGGGGGCTCTGTTCATTGTTGAAGCATCTCAACCCAGAGGACAGGTCACAGTTTACCTTCTGACCCAGCTTCTCTAAGTCCAGGCTGGGGAACTTCACTGCACGGCATTCAATGGCAACGGGGGTTTGACACACCTGGTACCCTTTCCTCCTCAGGTTCTCAAATGTTTCAAAGTCCCCGCCTAACATGCCAGGCTCTGGATGGCTCTCATCATACCAACTGGACCAGTGGCAGACCTCACGAACACACACAGTAGACGCAGTGGAAGCTGAGCCTGTGCAAAAGCGATAAAAGGCCCTGCTCGGTTCCTCTGACCTCAGAGTCTAGAAACAGAGGGCTCCACCCCTTTCCAAAAGTTAGGACCATTCCTGACCTGAACCCAGGACCTGCCAGCTAGTCTGGAGAGAGCTCACTGACTGAGGTAGGATACACTAAAGAGGAACCTGGGGGTTTTAGTGGTCTCTGGTGGCAGCCCTATTAGTTGTGCAAAAGAGTCTTGGGGACCAGAAAGGGAGAGGTGAGGTCATGGATACAGGCACAGCCTGGCCTACCAGACAGTGGGTCAGGACCCAGCATGCCTCTACAGCACGAGTCTTTGACAACTTCCCTTATCCCAGATGTGGTCAAGCCTTTCCCTGGGTTAACATAATAGTTTAGAGTCCAGGGGCTCCCAGAGAACCTGGTATGGGCTTACCGTTTGTGGTAAGGGGTGTCAGAGTGGTGGTGAATGTGAATGGTGTGGTAGACGGGACTTCAGGGCACTCTTCAGTCGTGCGTTTTATAGTCCCGTTGTCTTTGCAGATGGCTACTAAGCAGGCACCGAGGCCATCCGTGGTGTTGTAGACAACATCATTGTAGTTGTAGGTACGGCCCTCATAGATGCATGTGCAGGCTGGGGATGACATGCACTGGCTTAGCTTACTCGCCCTCCAGTCTTTCTTCAACCCCAGACCCACAGCCTTTCCTTACCTGTAAGGTTGTAAGCACACTGGAGGCCACCAGGGGTGCAGAGACTGGAGGGAAGACAGGGGCTCTGAGAATCTGTGGGCAGCCCCTAACTAAGACACACTTTCGTCCTCCCTGTCCTCTCCCAACCACCATGGGTCTCTACCCTCTCCCTTCCCTGGGTCCTTTCTCACCAGCTCTGGCAGTTCTCAGCTGTAGGGACCTGTGTGCCAATGTCATGATAGTTTCCGTCATCATCATAGCAGCCACACTGGGCCACACACTTCATCTGGTCTTCATTGAAGAAGGGCTGGCTGGGTGGGCACTGTGGGTAGCAGCCTAGAGCATGTGGGGTTTATCATTTGGCTTCCCATCCTCTCAAGCATGTAGTCATTTGCCCAGCCTCCAAGCAGTGGCAGAGAACCCCTAGTACACTGGGTCTGCCCTAAAGGTACCGTGCATGGGTTACGGGGCCCAAAGGTTCCACCCTCACCTTCTAGGCCTGGCAGGTCAACCAGGCAGTGTCCAGCTGGGTTCCGACAGGTCTTCAGACAGGGGGCTCCACAGGGCTGATAATGCCACTCACATTCCCCATGAGGGTTGTAGTAGTCACAGAAAAGAGCTGAGCAAGAAGGCCAGAGCTAAGCAGGCGCCTGCTAGGTCTCATGCTGGGATGCACCCAGATACACAGGCCTCGAGGTAGGCAGACAGCTTCCTTGGGTTCATTCTTTACCCCATGTCCTGGAGACCTCAACTTCAACTACCACTTGTCAGGTCAAAGAGCCACACATGTATATAGATATGTGGACACATGTGCAAACACACACGTGCACATGCACACACGCCCCCACCCACAACCATACACTCACGTGGCAAAGTGGCCAGACTCCAAGCCACGAGGGAGGTATAGAGACTGCCACCCACCTCATCCCCAGCCCCACCCTTCAATCCCATAAGCAGAGCCCCACTCACGGCAGATGTCTGGTGTCCTCCAGGACAAGCACACACCCACATCACGGCAGGCCTGGGCATAGGCGGCCACAGCAGTGCAGAAGCACTCGCAGTCACCGCCTGAGTCACAGGCACACACATCATGCACACAGGCTTCGTAGTATTTTGTAGAGTCAACCTGGAATGGAGGGACCAAAGTACCACTCAGGGAGGACAGCAATGCTACCCAGGTCACGGGGCAGCTGAACATGGGGGAAGGGTGCAGAGTTAGCCATAGTTCAAACCCACACTTATGGGAAGTCTGATCTGGGACTGTGGCTGCTATCAGTGTTCTAAATGGGACTGGTTCGACACCACCTTTCTGACTCGCTAGTATAACTACATATTTGCACACCTGCATACCCATAACCTGCCATTTGTGCACCCATATGCCCGTGCTCCTGCACCTGCTCATCTGACAGCTTGTACACCTGCCTGAATACCTGAATAATATACCTATCTGTATAGGCATACCTACTGTATAGGTATACATATGGCACACATATGGTGAGCCACTTGTATACCTATCTGTTTGGCTACCTGTGCACCTGCTTATATATCTATCTGCACACCTACATGCCCACTGCCTGTACAGCACCTGCACCCCTGTAAAACACATACCTTCCCACCCATGCACATGCCTGGATGTACACCAGTGCCCACCTATGAACTTGCACACCTGTTCGTGTGTTCACCTACCCTCCTAACCACTTGCACATCTGCCTGCCTGCTGACCTGTGCACTTTCCCTCCTGCCCATACGTGCACCCATCCACCTGTCTGTTTGCACAGATGCTCACCTGCACAGCACTGTGTACCTCCCCACCCACACCTACACAAGTATTCATCTGCCCATCTGCCTGCCTGTGTGCCCACCTGCATACTCACCCATACAACTGACTTCCTGTAGCTGCCCCGCTTTCACACCTGCTTTCCTTCACGCACAAGCACCTGCACACCTGTGCATCTGCACACCTGTGCACCTGCACACCTGCACACCTTCACTAACGCTCGTCGGATCCTTTTACTTGATCTAGTCATATGATCCACAGGTTTTATACCTGCAGAGCACTGCACTTCTGTCTTGTATTCTTGCCCCAGTGCACTGGCCTCCATCCTATGTCTGCCTTCCCGTAACTGACTTGTTCCCTGGATTGCTGTGCCCATGACCTCTGGTGGCTCCCTGGTTTGCTTTTGGGTTCGAGCCCCTCCCTGACCTCATTCCTGTGGAGAATTGTTGAGAGACAGCAAATTTTATCCCCCATCCATTTGAATGAGTTGGTTCCCAGAGACTGCTTGACCTTCCAGACACTGGAAAACATGCTCCAAGGAAATAGTGCAATGGTTCTCAACCTTCCTGATGCCATGACCATTTAGTACAGTTCTTCACGGTGTGGTGACCCCAACTATATTATTCCATTGCTACTTAATGGCTGTAAGTTTGCTTGTTATAAATTGTAATGTAAATGTCTGATGTACAGGATGTATGTCATGCGACTCCCAAAGGGGTCAGGACCGGCAGGTTAAGAACCACTGAAGTAGTGGGTGGTCCCTATTCAGCATTTTTTAACGTCCAGACTGGCACAGCCATGGGACATGTCGTTAACTGTCTAATTTTGTGGAGGAAAGCACCTCCCACTCACACTGTGCCAACTGAAAGACCCAGGAATGGACTTAGGTTCCTGCTCTTGCCAACAAGGACACCTCCAAGTTAGCCTTGTCAGGCCACAGTGAGCCAAGATATGAAGAGCATGGTAACCAGAGGGACCCCTGTCCACCTGCTCACAAGGTTGGTGTGGTGGCCTGAGGTGCTCAGCACAGGTGAGTAGCACTGGCTGCCCATGATCCATGAGCACTTTCTGGTCATGGCCTGAAAGCCTGAGTTGTGAAGCTCCTTTCCTAGCTGGACACTTGAGTCTTGGTTGTAGAAATAGAAGGTAGCCTTAGGAGATCTAATGAGAGCGAGTTACCACTTCCCGCTGGTGTTTCTGATGTACCCTAGACAGGTCTGGGGGGTCACCCAGGAAGATGATGACGGAAATTCATTGAGAGTCATGGATGGTGGCTGTAGTGAAGGGCTGCTCCCAAAATAGTGGAGATGACTCCATGATGGGGATATATGCATGAATGCCCACTCATCTTGTGGTAGACTTAGGCCTAGAACTTGAAAACCCAGAGCCATGTGCTCTGACTGGGTCAGGATGACCCTCAAGGTTCTGCTATGTGCCTAGGCCAGCAAGACTCAAGTCCTACCAGGAAGAAGCAGGCAATTTTGAGCCCTGGGAACCAAGACCAGGCCCTACCTGAGAGTGGCAGGCAGCAAAAGTTGCGCTGTTGATGATGCTACATTTTTTCTGGGCCCAGGACTTGCGGTAAGGGTTGGCGATGCAGGGATCCTTGGGAACTGGGGCATCCGGGCAGGATGGGGAGAACTTCCAGCTATTTCCAAACTCCAGCACATCACCCACCACAGACTGGCTGCGTGTGGTGAAGTCATTGATGGCGTTGTCGTCAAAGTTCCCACACAGGCCGCAGACCCTACCCTGCAGACACATAGGGAGAGAGAATCCTCAGACAGTTCCGTGAGGTGGCACAGAGCCTGGATGGGGAGTAGAACATAGGGAGAACCCATTTCCCCTGGATTGTACCCAGTGAACTTCCAAACGAAATGTTATATAGGAAGTAGGTCCTGGGGCAGGAGGGTAAATTGCACGTCTTCTCTATAGAAGACTGTCTCTGCACAGGCCTGTGGACAGGGCAAGGCCACCAATCTTGGTTTCAGTACACCCATTATTCATTGCGATCTTAACTCATCCCTCTTGGAAACTGGCATTGTGTGTGACCTTGGTGGCCAGGGCTTGTCAATGTGGATCAGCCTTCATTGCCTTGTCAGCTTCCAGCCTTAGACCTGTCAGAGCTGAGCCTAGAAGCAGGGTACCTGGTGGCCACACTTACCTTATAATGCTGCTGCAGCCGGACAAACACACTGGTCTTCCTGTCCCAGGACACGACTATCCCACTGCGGATCTCAATGACCAGGAAGATGCCCATGTATCTGATCTTGTACGGAGGGTCCCCACTTGGCCCTCGCGCTACCACCTTAAAGTTCCCCTCATGAAGGATCAGCTCATAGCTCTGTAGATGGAGAGATACAGTACAGGGCAGCAATGGTTTCAGGGAGCTGAGAGATGAAGAGCTTGCCCGCTCCCCTTGGAGGACACCTCAGCAGATGAAGACTTGCTGTGTGAGGGGTGGAGAGAGTCAAGCCACATAGCTGCAGATCTCCAAAGGCTCACATGTGCACTGCTGTCTCACACCATCCCCCACCCACCTCAGGTGACCTGATGCTGCCTTCCTCCACTCTGGAGGGGATGCATCCCAAGCCAGCAGCTCTGCTTTCTGCTCTGTGAAATCTGACTTTACTCAGCCAGAAGTTGGGTACGGGGTATGATATCCTTCCCAAATATGCCAAGTAATTCCAAGGATGTGAAAAACAACACTACTGAAAAAAGAGCCATTGGAATATCTTGATGTAAGCTGTCTGGAATTACCTGAGTGTCCCCTAAGTCTAATGTCTGTCTTGTTGTGGCCAGAGACATATAGACATACAACAGAAGGTCACGATTAGTTAGAGACAGACTGGAGCAATGCTGCCACACACCAAGGACTCCTGGAGCCCGTAGCTCAGAGAGGCAGGAAGGATCCCCCTGACCTATATGGAGGAAGACCTTGCTAACTCTGGAGGAAGGATGGAAGATGGTAGAATCCATTATAAGTCTCCAGCTTGGGTCTCTCATTATCCTTCCTTTGAGAAGACTTCCTGGCTGGAGAACCAGGAATGGAGCTGCAGAGGAAAGGAGGCAGTTCCCAATGGCTACAAATGGACTAACCTCCACAAAGATCTTGATGGCCTTGGAGCAGGTGGTTCCCGTGGTCCCACAGGGGACATTCTCAGTGACAATACGGAAGGTCCCATCAGTACTGGTGTTGCCTCTGCAGTAGTCCTAAGAAAGGAGGAAATGAGGCTCTGGTTACAGCCCAGGAATAACCAGAAGGACAGAGAAGGGTGATCCACTGGGAGGGGACTACGTACTTGAGCCAAGGTATACTCGCAGCTGCCTTCAAAGATGTAACGTTCACCATCAAAGGTAACAAAGTGGCCGTCCCCATAGGCCACACACGCACCCATGCAGGGTTGGTTGGTGCATTCCCACCGGCGGTTCCGGCAGGTGCTGGGAAAGGAAAGGTCATTGCTGACAAGGGAATTGTCCTCTGAGACCAGCTGTCCTGGTCCTGTGCTAGCCACTTCCCTTGGGGAATTAAGCTCAGTGTAAGTCAAGCTTTGGTCATGTGTGGCTGTGTTTCCAATCACCCTAGGCTCGATAAACAGTCCTTCCTCCACAGAATGGGGTCCTGGGAGTACCTTGGCCCCAAGACATATGATGAAGCCCCTAAAATATCAATATCTCACACCAGTGACCCTGTAGATGCCTCTTGACCCCCTCTGAGGATCCCAAGACTCACCAGTTATTGCAGTCTACCCGAATGATCTCCCCAGGTCTGTATGTGACCTCATTGTGTACGCAGGGGCAGTCCTCCTCGGCAATGCAGCCCCCATTCCCATCTGCTACCAGCCCTGAGGGACACACGCAGCCCGAGACACATTGTGTGCTGAACTGTAGGCACAAGTAGGCTGGTCAGGGACTGAGACAGCAGCCTGTTCCCTCATCCCTATTAGGTTTCCAGGACATGGAGCAAGCAGACTCAGTCCTGGGAATGCTCAGGAGGAGCCATTAAGGAGCAGCAAGATGCAAAGCCATTGACTGCTCTGTGACATTGCCCCCTCCCCACCCTTCCTGCAGATTAAGACGGTAGACAAGGGTTGGCATTAGAACTGAGAGGACTCACGCAATCCACATCCAGCGTGTGGCAGCTTCTGAGGCATTCAGCCCCGTGGTCACCCACTGAGGCATTGTTACAGTCTAAGTATACCATAGGTGCCTGGCACTCTGCAGGGAACAAGCATGTGAGAGAGACCTAGGGTGGGACACTCCTGGCCCCTGCCATCCCCCCAACCCTGTCTTACTGCTAAGATCGTAGCAAGCTAGGGTCTTACGTGGCTTGTGCTCTTTCCAGAGCATCCAGGCTATGTGGACCTGCCCCAGAAGGTAGAACCCACAACCCCCAAGAGCTCTATGGCTACACTGCCGGAAAGCCCACAGACCTGCCTTCCGTAGAGCATCCTGGCACAGTAGCCATGGCCGAGTACAGGCTGGTCAGAATGGAATGTTACCTTTGTTTCTCTGCATCAGGGCTCCCAGGCAGGTCAACTTCCCATTTGTACACGAGCTACAAGAGACAGTAGCAGCCCTGCTCTGGGCCTAGTGTCTCCTACATCTTAACCCCAGCACTTCCCATACCCCACCAAGGTCTGGGCCTTCATGAAACTCCTTGTCTCCTCCCAAGGCCAAGAGGGTGCCTGCTGTTAGGGGCCCATGGGAAGACCCTGGACCCCACATTCTCACACACTCAAGGTTCAGCCACCAGCCTGAGACGGTAGTGCCCTTACGTAGGGCCAAATGGTAAGAAGTTAGGTCATTAAAGGGGACAGTGGGGCTTTAACCCTAACTTGCCCATCCTCTCTTCCTTGCTATGCAATGAGTTATGTTCTACATGTTCTCCTACCACGATGCTCTGCCTTACCACAGGCCCAAAGTCATTGGACCAGTCAGTCATATCCTTATAGGCTGAGCATTCAAAACCGTGAGCCGAGACGAACCTCTCTTTCTGTCTTGTCCTGGGTTTTGGTATAGTCCCAGAAAGCTCGATTATACCATGAGTTGTAAAGGATCTGCCTTTGAGGTCAAGGGGGGAGTAGGACCTCGGCTGAGAACTGCTTGTGAGTGCTTCTGCACGCAATATCACAGGACCCTCAGAACAACCTCCCTGCTGTTTCTCAGGGGGGTCTGGAAGGTGCCCCCAACACCCAACATGCCCCAAGTATGTCCTGAAACCCTCAGTGAGGAGGCCATACAAACTTTCAGGTACAGAAAGACCAGCAGCTAGAGACCTTGCTGACACAGACCTGTGAGGATGGGGGAGGGTGTGAGAACAGTCTTCCTTACCACACCACACCGTTGTCCATAACAACCTCTCCGGAAGCCACCACGGTTCCATGGAAGTAGCAGGGGCACTCCTCCACTGGGACACAGTGGTCCTTGTCATTCAGGAAGGTACCTTCAGGGCAGGTGCAGCCATCCACAGGAACAAAGGGGATGCCACAGGTGACGTCAACCTCACTTAGAGAGCGGCAGGTAGGCTGGCAAGTACTCACTGAGTAGGAGTACTCCTTGGTTTGGGGGCAGTTGTTCATGTACTTGTCTATAGGAAGAACAGGAGACAGAGAGATCAGTGACTGGGGGACTGGCCCAACCCTTGCTCTTCCCTGCCTCAAACCAACACCCTTGTTGACACAACAGGATGGTGCACAGTAGGCATGGGACAGAGGACTAATAGCTACTGCGGCCGAGGGTCCTAAGTGGCCCCTGTGCCAGGGTGGCAGGATCCCTGTGGGGATGTATACCCTGTGACAAAGCCTCGGTGGCCCACAGCATACTCACAGCAGGCTTTGCCCCTCCAGCCACTGAGCAGCACGCCTTTGGCAGCACAGGCAAACACATAGGAGGACAGGGCGGCACACAGGCAGTCCTCGCTATTCTCACAGTTGCACGTGTCAAACAAGCAGTTCTGGGAGACAGGATATCAAGGAGTCAGGAACCTCTGTCTCCTAAGTTCCCTTGTTGTTCATTAAACTTTCCTATTGCATCCGCCAAACCCCGGTCAAGGCCCGGGCCTGTGGCTTCCCAGCAGGAGCCACCCTATAAGGGACTTTGACAAGCAGTACCTTGGAGGGTTGGCTTAGGCTTGGCGTTAAAGACAGAGTCAGAGGCCACAGGGCAAAGTGGCAGCCAGATTAGAGGCCAGGCCTGGGATCTGGGCATAGAAGCTAGAACGCATGAAGCCTAAGGCGGGGAGGGGCCCTGAGGAGGAGTGTGTCCGTAAGACAAGGGCAGGGTCAACCTGTATCTGAGGTGTCATTCTACTTGGGCTTCCCATAGGGAACCTGGATGGGATGAACAGAAAAAAACTGAAGCAGAAGCCAGATAAGTTCAGGAAGGAGTGTCCAGCAAGGTGTCGTGGAAGTGGGTTACCTGGAGACCCACCCTTGGGGGTGGAGTGATATGCTAAAGCTTAGGGCTTTGGTGTGATGTTTAGGATTGAGGTGTTCCCCCCCCTCCCCCGAAGATGCTCTGTCCCATGTGAATGGGGCACATCATAGAAAAGCCTTTAAGGGAAGGCCCATGGAGAGAAAGGCTACTTGTGATCACCCTGCTCCAGACCCTGCTGTCTTTGCAAGAGGGAGGTTGTACATGCACGAAGACTATGAAGGACCCTTCTGAGCTTTCTTTTTTAGCTCCTCGGTTGGTGAATCTTTTAACTGCCCTGGGAAGTACACACCAGAGTGGGTAGTGGTAGGTGGGCCTTGGGAGTCCCGCCTCCAAGGGCTTTCATGCCTAACCCCACCCAAGGCCAGCAGATCATGGTCTCACCGAGTAGAAGGGCACCGGGCTAACAGTGGCATGGCAGGCTGAGAAAACTCCTGAGCTTTCAGTGAGCATCGAGCACCACTCCCGAGCGAAGTTCTCTAGGAGAGGGAGAAATGTGGGCTGCCCCTCACCTGCTTCTCAGAGCCTGTCCCCGGCTGTAACCTTAACCCTTCATGCCTTCCTGTCTACATGGGGGTTCTCTGAGCCCTTCCCTGGGGGTTCCTGTGGCCCAGAGGTCAGGAAGGGCTGTCAGACTGGCTAATGGCTGGAGAGGGTGGTTACCGTTCTCCACACTGTATGAGCAGGGGTCTTCATAGGTGTTCTTGGAGTTGGGGCAGGAGGCTTGAGTCTTCCAGGTGTTGGAGAAGGCTGCCCCTGTGCCCTCCACCACCCCACTGAGGGCCGTGAAGTCATCGGCCTGGTTCTGGTTGAAGTTTCCACACAGGCCTAGAGACCAAGGTCAGGAGGTCAGTGATTTATTCAACCTGGTCACTCTCCCCAGGCTGTCATCCATCTAAGCATTGTTAAAAGAAGACCGAGGAGAAAGTCCCTGCCTAGTACCTCCCCTATGACAATCTCCTAACAGGGCTAGCCCAATCAGGGCAGCACAGCAGGCTGTCTTCCCAGGCTACTCCACAGGTTACTGACTAGATGTCAGACATGCTGGGTGGTGCTGGGGTTTCCACGGAGCCATAGAGCCAATGCTGCCCAACCATCTTTCACACTTGATCTCACTTCACAATCTAGAGTTGTGAAGGCCCCAACAGCCCTGCCCCCACAGCCCTACGTTCAAGCCCATTGGTGCCTCACTCACCACACATCTGGCCTTGGTAGGAGCGGTCCAGCCTGACAAACACCTGCATGAAGGGCACCAGCTGCACTTGCAGCTGCAGCCCCGTGCCCACCTGTACTATAACGAAGAAGGATGATGGCCTGAAGATGGTCACGTTGCCTGTAAGGGGAGAGACGTTAGGCATGCTGGGAGCTGGCGCAACAAACAGGACAGTGCAGGCTGGGACAGGAGGTAGAGCACCTAAGGAAACCCCATGCCCAAAGTCCCCAAATGTGCACGGGATGTAAATGACTGCCAACTGTCCCTGATAGGGCGTGGACAGTGTTGCTAGACATAGGGCTCCCATAGAACAGGGGTAGCAACTTGTCGCCCCATGGGAAACACTGGAGCTGACAAACAGCCACAAAGAGCTCACCAGGAGCTAGAATCTACCCAGTGCTGAAAGCTGACCGCCCACTGAAGGCAGCAGCCTGGCCTGCTGTGTCAGGGAGCCACACACCTGCTGACAAGGGCAGTTGAGTGAAGATGGAGTTCAGGAACACAGCACCGTTGACCTGGATCCTGACGACCTGGTATGCAGTGGAACAGTCAGTACCCACAGGGCCCATCCGGACACTTACAGAAAGAATTCCGACGGAATCCCCCCTCCATCCAGTGACAGAGCCAAAAAAGGAAGCTCAGCCCTGCCCTCGCAGGAGGTTCTAGAATCTCTCCCTAGGTGGTGGCTGCTCTTGTCTTGCAGGCTTGGAGAGGGCCTCTCTTTAACCGGTTGCCACTCTATATACTTCCCTACCTCTGTTCTTCATAACCCAGAGTGTGATGGTAGTCAGAGCTCCAGTCCTCACCATGTCCCCGCTATTGAGGCTCAGCGTCACTGCTTTGAGGCAGTTCTCGGTGTCCGTCATTCCACACTTCCGAAGATCCACCAGCACAGTGAAGCTGCTATCTGCACATTTCTGTCAAGAAACCCAAAATGTGTGATTGGATGGAGAATTTCCCTTTGCACAACCCCTCAAGACCTGGAGGGACTCTACAAGTATCCTCAGGTACCCCAGTTTTCCACAGGCAGCTTGTCATGGGGTCTGGAATATCCCATGCCCTTCACCCCTGCTCCTGACCATCAACAGGACACTAGTCGGTATCTGTGGACCAGATTATGACCACACCTTGGTCAGGATGTAGCTGCAGTCTCCATGCACATTGTAGAGTTTCTCATCAAAGGTGGAGATGTGGGACCCGCCTTGCACAGAGCAGGTGCCGGGGCACGGCAGGTCCTGGCACTGCCACAGTCCCCCGAAGCAGGTGCTGTGGGAGAGAGTCCATTAGCAGAAGGGGAACAGGGAGAAGGCAAGCCTCACCCCACATATCTCCATGCAGGCTGTTAAGCTTACCAGGAGCTACAGGTGGTGTTGAAGGACTCTCCAGGGGCATAAATGTGGCCACCGTGGGTACAGTGGCACTGCTCCAGGGGCAGGCAGCCCAAATGTCTGACATCATCCAGCACAGTTCCTGGTGGAAGGAGCAGTGAACACAGATGTCTCCCACACAGATAGTGGGGCTGCTTGCCTCCAATACAACCCTAGTCCTAGGCAGGGGGAAGGGCCCCTAGTCTAGAATACTGTCCCAGTCTGAACTGATGGGGATAAGCTCCTCTGGGCCTCAGTTTCCCCACCTGATCTCAGAGACCCAAGACGCCTATTCTCTGGAAACAGGCCAGGAGTTTTCTGTCTTGCTAATGATCAGTTTCAATTCTGCACATAGCTATGGGATGCAACCCCTAGTAGGGCCAATCAACCTTAGGAGTTGAGAGGGTCAGCTGGTGCTGGGGTCAAATGCTAGTGCCCATAACCCAAAGGTGGCCTTGGAGGTGGAGACAAAGGGCACAGGGCCTGCCTGGGGGACAGAAGCAGCCATCCATGCAGTGGTCCTCGCACAGTTGAGAGCGCTGGGGGTTGGAGCAGGTATCCACACAGGGTGAGCTGCACTCTTGGTATTCCATGTTGAAAGGGCAGGTCCAGTCTGTAAGAGATAGTAGCACATGACCCAGGAGAAGTGAGTCCTGACCACTCCAGCCAGTGGGAGTTATGCCCACTGCTTGCTCTTGTGTCCACTGAGGTCCCAGAAAGCTATCTCCTGGATAAAGCAGTAGGCAGGAAAGCAGGGGCCCAGCACTTCATAGACAGCCTTCTATACCCATGGCCACCTGAGGCCACGGTCCTCCAGGTGACCCTACCCTGAGGTTCTGGAGCGACATCTTGCTGTGCTCAGGGACACAGCAAGGCCCACTAGAGTCTTCAGGCATAGACTCTTCCCTTCAATTCTGCCCACTATCTCCTCTGTCTATGACATTCACCCTCTCTTGGTGACCCTTAAGTGGTTCTCTCTACCTTGTCTTCCCAGTCATGTTCTAGGCTCAAGACTGGCCCTTAGTAAGACCTTGGGCTATCCTTTAGTGAGGGTACTAACTGCAGAGATTGGAACGCCTCCAGTTCTGTGGGTGGCCCCCTGCATGGGCACACTGGCGGGAATATTCAGCAAAAGTGGCACATGGGCAGGTGGGGCAGCGGCACAGGTCCTGGACACAGGCATCCAGGTACACGTTGACGTCTACCAGGGCGATGCACTCGGCAAAGGCAGGGCCAAGCAGGATGTGACGGCAGATGCCCTCCTGGAGAACACAGAGAGGCTAAGCACCTTCTGAACTCTTGATCCTCAAGCAGAATTGTCATGAAACTTGCA